>NC_133325.1:810906094-811021741 GCF_042186555.1 Aquarana catesbeiana | reverse complement strand
CCTAATACCAGACACTCCCCCACCCCAATACTGACCACTCCCCCCTAATACCAGACACTCCCCCACCCCCAATACTGACCACTCCCCCCTAATACCAGACACTCCCCACCCCCAATACTGACCACTCCCCCCTAATACCAGACACTCCCCCACCCCAATACTGACCACTCCCCCCTAATACCAGACACTCCCCCACCCCCAATACTGACCACTCCCCCTAATACCAGACACTCCCCACCCCCAATACTGACCACTCCCCCCTAATACCAGACACTCCCCACCCCCAATACTGACCACTCCCCCCTAATACCGGGCACCCCCCCACCCCCAATACTGACCACTCCCCCCTAATACCAGACACCCCCCCACCCCCAATACTGACCACTCCCCCCTAATACCAGACACTCCCCCACCCCAATACTGACCACTCCCCCCTAATACCAGACACCCCCCCACCCCCAATACTGACCACTCCCCCTAATACCAGACACCCCCCCACCCCCAATACTGGACACTCCCCCCTAATACCAGACACTCCCCCACCCCCAATACTGACCACTCCCCCCTAATACCAGACACTCCCCCACCCCCAATACTGACCACTCCCCCCTAATACCATACACTCCCCCACCCCCAATACTGACCACTCCCCCCTAATACCGGGCACCCCCCACCCCCAATACTGACCACTCCCCCCTAATACCAGACACTCCCCCACCCCCAATACTGACCACTCCCCCCTAATACCAGACACCCCCCCACCCCCAATACTGACCACTCCCCCCTAATACCAGACACCCCCCCACCCCCAATACTGACCACTCCCCCCTAATACCAGACACTCCCCCTCCCCCAATACTGACCACTCCCCCTAATACCAGACACCCCCCCACCCCCAATACTGACCACTCCCCCCTAATACCAGACACTCCCCCTCCCCCAATACTGACCACTCCCCCCTAATACCGGACACTCCCCCACCCCCAATACTGACCACTCCCCCCTAATACCAGACACTCCCCCACCCCCAATACTGACCACTCCCCCCTAATACCAGACACTCCCCCACCCCCAATACTGACCACTCCCCCCTAATACCAGACACTCCCCACCCCCAATACTGACCACTCCCCCCTAATACCAGGCACTCCCCACCCCCAATACTGACCACTCCCCCCTAATACCAGGCACCCCCCACCCCCAATACTGGACACTCCCCCTAATACCAGACACTCCCCCACCCCCAATACTGACCACTCCCCCCAATACCAGACACTCCGCCACCCCCAATACTGACCACTCCCCCCTAATACCAGGCACCCCCCACCCCCAATACTGACCACTCCCCCCTAATACCAGACACCCCCCCACCCCCAATACTGACCACTCCCCCCTAATACCAGACACTCCCCCACCCCCAATACTGACCACTCCCCCCTAATACCAGACACCCCCCCACCCCCAATACTGACCACCCCCCCCTAATACCAGACACTCCCCCACCCCCAATACTGACCACTCCCCCCTAATACCAGACACCCCCCCACCCCCAATACTGACCACCCCCCCTAATACCGGACACTCCCCACCCCCAATACTGACCACTCCCCCCTAATACCAGACACCCCCCCACCCCCAATACTGACCACTCCCCCCTAATACCAGACACCCCCCACCCCTAATACTGACCACTCCCCCCTAATACCGGGCACCCCCCACCCCCAATACTGGACACTCCCCCCTAATACCAGACACCCCCCCACCCCCAATACTGACCACTCCCCCTAATACCAGACACTCCCCCACCCCCAATACTGGACACTCCCCCTAATACCAGGCACCCCCACCCCCAATACTGACCACTCCCCCCTAATACCAGACACCCCCCCACCCCAATACTGACCACTCCCCCTAATACCGGGCACCCCCCACCCCCAATACTGGACACTCCTCCCTAATACCAGGCACCCCCCACCCCCAATACTGGACACTCCCCCCTAATACCAGACACTCCCCACCCAATACTGACCACTCCCCCCTAATACCAGACACTCCCCCACCCCCAATACTGACCACTCCCCCCTAATACCAGACACTCCCCCACCCCCAATACTGACCACTCCCCCCTAATACCAGGCACCCCCCACCCCCAATACTGACCACTCCCCCCCAATACTGACCACTCCCCCCTAATACCAGACACTCCCCCACCCCCAATACTGACCACTCCCCCCTAATACCAGACACCCCCCCACCCCCAATACTGACCACTCCCCCCTAATACCAGACACCCCCCCACCCCAATACTGACCACTCCCCCCTAATACCAGGCACCCCCCACCCCCAATACTGACCACTCCCCCCTAATACCAGACACTCCCCCACCCCCAATACTGACCACTCCCCCCTAATACCAGGCACTCCCCCACCCCCAATACTGACCACTCCCCCCTAATACCAGACACTCCCCCACCCCCAATACTGACCACTCCCCCCTAATACCAGACACTCCCCCACCCCCAATACTGACCCACTCCCCCCTAATACCAGGCACCCCCCACCCCCAATACTGACCACTCCCCCCTAATACCAGACACTCCCCCACCCCCAATACTGACCACTCCCCCCTAATACCAGGCACCCCCCACCCCCAATACTGACCACTCCCCCCTAATACCGGGCACCCCCCACCCCCAATGCTGGACACTCCCCCCTAATACCAGATACTCCCCCACCCCCAATACTGACCACTCCCCCCTAATACCAGACACTCCCCCACCCCCAATACTGACCACTCCCCCCTAATACCAGACACTCCCCACCCCCAATACTGACCACTCCCCCCTAATACCAGACACTCCCCCACCCCCAATACTGACCACTCCCCCCTAATACCAGACACTCCCCCACCCCCAATACTGACCACTCCCCCCTAATACCAGGCACCCCCCACCCCCAATACTGACCACTCCCCCCTAATACCGGGCACCCCCCACCCCCAATACTGGACACTCCCCCCTAATACCAGACACTCCCCCACCCCCAATACTGACCACTCCCCCCTAATACTGGACACTCCCCCACCCCCAATACTGACCACTCCCCCCTAATACCAGGCACCCCCCACCCCCAATACTGGACACTCCCCCCTAATACCAGGCACCCCCCCACCCCCAATACTGGACACTCCCCCCTAATACCAGGCACCCCCCACCCCCAATACTGGACACTCCCCCCTAATACCAGACACTCCCCCACCCCCAATACTGACCACTCCCCCCTAATACCAGACACCCCCCCACCCCCAATACTGACCACTCCCCCCTAATACCAGGCACCCCCCACCCCCAATACTGACCACTCCCCCCTAATACCGGGCACCCCCCACCCCCAATACTGACCACTCCCTCCTAATACCAGGCACCCCCCACCCCCAATACTGGACACTCCCCCCTAATACCAGACACTCCCCCACCCCCAATACTGACCACTCCCCCCTAATACTGGACACTCCCCCACCCCCAATACTGGACACTCCCCCCTAATACCAGGCACCCCCCACCACCAATACTGACCACTCCCCCCTAATACCAGACACCCCCCCACCCCCAATACTGGACACTCCCCCTAATACCAGGCACCCCCCACCCCCAATACTGGATACTCCCCCTAATACTGGACACTCCCCCCTAATACCAGACACCCCCCACCCCCAATACTGACCACTCCCCCCTAATACCAGACACCCCCCACCCCCAATACTGACCACTCCCCCCTAATACCTGGCACCCCCCACCCCCAATACTGACCACTCCCCGCTAATACCAGACACCCCCCCACCCCCAATACTGACCACCCCCCCCTAATACCAGACACTCCCCCACCCCCAATACTGACCACTCCCCCCTAATACCAGACACCCCCCCACCCCCAATACTGACCACTCCCCCCTAATACCAGGCACCCCCCACCCCCAATACTGGACACTCCCCCCTAATACCAGACACTCCCCCACCCCCAATACTGACCACTCCCCCCTAATACCAGACACTCCCCCACCCCCAATACTGACCACTCCCCCCTAATACCAGACACCCCCCCACCCCCAATACTGGACACTCCCCCCTAATACCAGACACCCCCCACCCCCAATACTGACCACTCCCCCCTAATACCAGACACTCCCCCACCCCCAATACTGACCACTCCCCCTAATACCAGACACTCCCCCACCCCCAATACTGACCACTCCCCCCTAATACCAGACACTCCCCCACCCCCAATACTGACCACTCCACCCCAATACTTGACACTCCCCCCCAATACCAGACACCCCCCACCCCCAATACTGACCACTCCCCCCTAATACCAGGCACCCCCCACCCCCAATACTGACCACTCCCCCCTAATACCAGACACCCCCCACCCCCAATACTGACCACTCCCCCCTAATACCAGACACCCCCCACCCCCAATACTAACCACTCCCCCCCAATACCAGACACCCCCCACCCCCAATACTGACCACTCCCCCCTAATACCAGGCACCCCCCACCCCCAATACTGGACACTCCCCCCTAATACCAGACACTCCCCCACCCCCAATACTGACCACTCCCCCCTAATACCAGACACCCCCCCACCCCCAATACTGACCACTCCCCCCTAATACCAGACACCCCCCCACCCCCAATACTGGACACTCCCCCCTAATACCAGACACCCCCCCACCCCCAATACTGACCACTCCCCCCTAATACCAGACACCCCCCCACCCCCAATACTGACCACTCCCCCCTAATACCATACACTCCCCCACCCCCAATACTGGAAACTCCCCCCAATACTGGACACTCCCCCCACCCCTAATACTGACCACTCCCCCCTAATACCGGGCACCCCCCACCCCCAATACTGACCACTCCCCCCTAATACCGGGCACCCCCCCACCCCCAATACTGGACACTCCCCCCTAATACCAGACACCCCCCCACCCCCAATACTGGACACTCCCCCCTAATACCAGACACCCCCCCACCCCCAATACTGACCACTCCCCCCTAATACCAGACACCCCCCCACCCCCAATACTGGACACTCCCCCCTAATACCAGGCACTCCCCCACCCCCAATACTGACCACTCCCCCCTAATACCAGGCACCCCCCCACCCCCAATACTGACCACTCCCCCCTAATACCAGCACCCCCCACCCCCAATACTGACCACTCCCCCTAATACCAGACACCCCCCCACCCCCAATACTGGACACTCCCCCTAATACCAGGCACCCCCCCACCCCCAATACTGACCACTCCCCCTAATACCAGACACCCCCCCACCCCCAATACTGGACACTCCCCCTAATACCAGACACCCCCCACCCCCAATACTGACCACTCCCCCCTAATACCAGGCACCCCCCCACCCCCAATACTGGACACTCCTCCCTAATACGAGGCACCCCCCCACCCCCAATACTGACCACTCCCCCCTAATACCAGACACCCCCCCACCCCCAATACTGACCACTCCCCCCTAATACCAGACACTCCCCCACCCCCAATACTGACCACTCCCCCTAATACCAGACACCCCCCCACCCCCAATACTGGACACTCCCCCCTAATACCAGACACCCCCCCACCCCCAATACTGGACACTCCCCCCTAATACCAGACACCCCCCCACCCCCCAATACTGACCACTCCCCCCTAATACCAGACACTCCCCCACCCCCAATACTGACCACTCCCCCCTAATACCATACACTCCCCCACCCCCAATACTGGAAACTCCCCCCAATACTGGACACTCCCCCCACCCCTAATACTGACCACTCCCCCCTAATACCGGGCACCCCCCACCCCCAATACTGACCACTCCCCCCTAATACCGGGCACCCCCCCACCCCCTATACTGGACACTCCTCCCTAATACCAGACACCCCCCCACCCCCAATACTGACCACTCCCCCCTAATACCAGGCACCCCCCACCCCCAATACTGGACACTCCCCCCTAATACCAGGCACTCCCCCACCCCCAATACTGACCACTCCCCCCTAATACCAGACACTCCCCCACCCCCAATACTGACCACTCCCCCCTAATACCAGGCACTCCCCCATCCCCAAAACTGACCACTCCCCCTAATACCAGACACTCCCCACCCCCAATACTGACCACTCCCCCCTAATACCGGGCACCCCCCACCCCCAATACTGGACACTCCCTCCTAATACCAGACACCCCCCCACCCCCAATACTGACCACTCCCCCCTAATACCAGACACCCCCCCACCCCCAATACTGGACACTCCCCCCTAATACCAGACACCCCCCCACCCCCAATACTGACCACTCCCCCCTAATACCAGACACCCCCCCACCCCCAATACTGACCACTCCCCCTAATACCGGGCACCCCCAACCCCCAATACTGGACACTCCCTCCTAATACCAGACACCCCTCACCCCCAATACTGACCACTCCCCCTAATACCGGGCACCCCCAACCCCCAATACTGGACACTCCCCCCTAATACCGGGCACCCCCCACCCCAATACTGGACACTCCCCCCTAATACCGGGCACCCCCCACCCCCAATACTGACCACTCCCCCCTAATACCGGGCACCCCCAACCCCCAATACTAGACACTCCCTCCTAATACCAGGCACCCCCCACCCCCAATACTGGACACTCCCCCCTAATACCAGGCACTCCCCCATCCCCAAAACTGACCACTCCCCCTAATACCAGACACTCCGCCCAATACTGGACACTCGCCCCTAATACCGGGCACCCCCCACCCCCAATACTGGACACTCCCCCCTAATACCAGACACTCCGCCCTAATACCGGGCACCCCCAACCCCCAATACTGGACACTCCCCCCTAATACCAGACACTCCGCCCTAATACCGGGCACCCCCAACCCCCAATACTGGACACTCCCTCCTAATACCAGACACCCCCCAATACCAGGCACCCCCCCACCCTCAATACCAGACACTCACCCCTAATACTGGGCATCCCCCACCCTCAATACTGGACACTCCCCCTTAATACTGGGCACCCCCCACCCCCAATACTGGACACTCCCCCCAATACCAGACACCCCCCACCCCCAATACTGGACACTCCCCCCTAATACCAGGCACCCCCCACCCCCAATACCAGACCCTCCCCCTTAATACCGGACACTCCCCCCACCCCCAATACTGGACACTCCCCCCTAATACCAGACACTCCGCCCAATACCGGGCACCCCCCACCCCCAATACTGACCACTCCCCCCTAATACCAGACACTCCACCCAATACCAGGCACCCCCCACCCCCAATATTGGACACTCCCCCCTAATACCGGGCACCCCCCACCCCCAATATCAGACACTCAACCTAATACCGGGCACCCCCCACCCCCAATACTGGACACTCCCCCCTAATACCGGGCACCCCCCACCCCCAATACTGGACACTCCCCCCTAATACCGGGCACCCCCCACCCCCAATACTGGACACTCCCCCCTAATACCAGGCACCCCCCCACCCCCAATACTGGACACTCCCCCCTAATACCGGGCACCCCCACCCCAATACTGGACACTCCCCCCTAATACCGGGCACCCCCCACCCCAATACTGGACACTCCCCCCTAATACCGGGCACCCCCCCACCCCCAATACTGGACACTCCCCCCTAATACCAGGCACCCCCCACCCCCAATACTGGACACTCCCCCCTAATACCGGGCACCCCCCACCCCAATACTGGACACTCCCCCCTAATACCGGGCACCCCCCCACCCCCAATACTGGACACTCCCCCCTAATACCAGGCACCCCCCACCCCCAATACTGGACACTCCCCCCAATACTGCACACTCCCCCCTAATACTGGACACTCCCCCCTAATACCAGGCACCCCCCACCCCCAATACTGGACACTCCCCCCAATACTGCACACTCCCCCCTAATACTGGACACTCCCCCTTAATACGGGGCACCCCCCACCCCCAATACTGGACACTCCCCCCAATACCAGACACCCCCCACCCCCAATACTGGACACTCCCCCCTAATACCAGACACCCCCCACCCCCAATCCTGACCACTCCCCCCTAATACCAGGCACCCCCCACCCCCAATACTGACCACTCCCCCCTAATACCAGGCACCCCCCACCCCCAATACTGACCACTCCCCCCTAATACCAGGCACCCCCCACCCCCAATACCAGACCCTCCCCCTTAATACCGGACACCCCCCAATACCGGGCACCCCCCACCCCCAATACTGGACACTCCCCCCTAATACCGGGAACCCCCCACCCCCAATACTGACCACTCCCCCCTAATACCAGGCACCCCCCACCCCCAATACTGACCACTCCCCCCTAATACCAGACACTCCGCCCAATACCAGGCACCCCCCACCCCCAATATTGGACACTCCCCCCTAATACCGGGCACCCCCCACCCCCAATATCAGACACTCAACCTAATACCGGCACCCCCCACCCCCAATACTGGACACTCCCCCCTAATACCAGGCACCCCCCACCCCAATACTGGACACTCCCCCCTAATACCGGGCACCCCCCACCCCCAATACTGACCACTCCCCCCAATACCAGACACTCCCCCACCCCCAATACTGGACACTCCCCCCTAATACCGGGCACCCCCCACCCCAATACTGGACACTCCCCCCTAATACCGGGCACCCCCCACCCCAATACTGAACACTCCCCCCTAATACCGGGCACCCCCCCACCCCCAATACTGGACACTCCCCCCTAATACCAGGCACCCCCCACCCCAATACTGGACACTCCCCCCTAATACCGGGAACCCCCCACCCCCAATACTGGACACTCCCCCCTAATACCAGGCACCCCCCACCCCCAATACTGGACACTCCCCCCATAATACCAGGCACCCCCCCACCCCCAATACTGACCACTCCCCCTAATACCAGGCACCCCCCACCCCCAATACTGGACACTCCCCCCTAATACCAGGCACCCCCCACCCCCAATACTGGACACTCCCCCCTAATACCAGGCACCCCCCACCCCCAATACTGGACACTCCCCCCTAATACCGGGAACCCCCCCACCCCCAATACTGGACACTCCCCCCAATACTGCACACTCCCCCCTAATACTGGACACTCCCCCCTAATACTGGGCACCCCCCACCCCCAATACTGGACACTCCCCCAATACTGGACACTCCCCCCATAATACCAGGCACCCCCCCACCCCCAATACTGACCACTCCCCCTAATACCAGGCACCCCCCACCCCCAATACTGGACACTCCCCCCTAATACCAGGCACCCCCCACCCCCAATACTGGACACTCCCCCCTAATACCGGGAACCCCCCCACCCCCAATACTGGACACTCCCCCCAATACTGCACACTCCCCCCTAATACTGGACACTCCCCCCTAATACTGGGCACCCCCCACCCCAATACTGGATACTCCCCCCCAATACCAGACACTCCCCCAATACTGGGCACCCCCCACTCCCAATATTGGACACTCCCACCAATACCGTACACTCCCCCCTAATACTGGACACTCCCCCCTCTCCCTGCCCAGGCCAATTTTCAGCTTTCAGTGCTGTCACACTTTGAATGACAATTACTCAGTCATGTAACATTGTACACTGGCAGCGTCTCCTGTGTCCTCTTCTCTTCCGCTGTGCGTCTCCTCTCCTCCTCCTAGGCGTCCAATAGGATCGCCTGTCCTTTCAGCCAATTGGGTGATAGGTATCAGACTGTTTCCCGATTGGCCAGGCCGCTGTGGCAACACAACTGGGTGGGCTCCGGACGCAATGCTCTGCACCCCCCCCGAGCCCACCCTATTTTGAGGTCTATTAGAGCCTCTGGTTCTAATCAGGTGCTTCAAAACACTCCGCCCCCTCATTGCCCCCCTCGCCCCTCTCCCTGCCCCCCCGCCCCCTCATCGCCCCCCTCTCCCCTCTCCCCACCCCCGTCATAGGATCCGCCTCCATCCAGCACAATACTGACCACTCCCCCCTAATACCAGACACCCCCCCACCCCAATACTGACCACTCCCCCCTAATACCAGACACTCCCCCACCCCCAATACTGACCACTCCCCCCTAATACCAGACACTCCCCCACCCCCAATACTGACCACTCCCCCCTAATACCAGACACTCCCCCACCCCCAATACTGACCACTCCCCCCTAATACCAGGCACCCCCCACCCCCAATACTGACCACTCCCCCCTAATACCGGGCACCCCCCACCCCCAATACTGGACACTCCCCCCTAATACCAGACACTCCCCCACCCCCAATACTGACCACTCCCCCCTAATACTGGACACTCCCCCACCCCCAATACTGACCACTCCCCCCTAATACCAGGCACCCCCCACCCCCAATACTGGACACTCCCCCCTAATACCAGGCACCCCCCCACCCCCAATACTGGACACTCCCCCCTAATACCAGGCACCCCCCACCCCCAATACTGGACACTCCCCCCTAATACCAGACACTCCCCCACCCCCAATACTGACCACTCCCCCCTAATACCAGACACCCCCCCACCCCCAATACTGACCACTCCCCCCTAATACCAGGCACCCCCCACCCCCAATACTGACCACTCCCCCCTAATACCGGGCACCCCCCACCCCCAATACTGACCACTCCCTCCTAATACCAGGCACCCCCCACCCCCAATACTGGACACTCCCCCCTAATACCAGACACTCCCCCACCCCCAATACTGACCACTCCCCCCTAATACTGGACACTCCCCCACCCCCAATACTGACCACTCCCCCCTAATACCAGGCACCCCCCACCCCCAATACTGGACACTCCCCCCCTAATACCAGGCACCCCCCACCCCCAATACTGACCACTCCCCCCTAATACCAGACACCCCCCCACCCCCAATACTGGACACTCCCCCCTAATACCAGGCACCCCCCACCCCCAATACTGGATACTCCCCCCTAATACCAGACACTCCCCCACCCCCAATACTGACCACTCCCCCCTAATACTGGACACTCCCCCACCCCCAATACTGACCACTCCCCCCTAATACCAGGCACCCCCCACCCCCAATACTGGACACTTCCCCCTAATACCAGGCACCCCCCCACCCCCAATACTGACCACTCCCCCCTAATACCAGACACCCCCCACCCCCAATACTGACCACTCCCCCCTAATACCAGACACCCCCCCACCCCCAATACTGACCACTCCCCCCCAATACCAGACACCCCCTCACCCCCAATACTGACCACTCCCCCCTAATACCAGGCACCCCCCACCCCCAATACTGACCACTCCCCCCTAATACCAGGAACCCCCCACCCCCAATACTGACCACTCCCCCTAATACCAGGCACCCCCCACCCCCAATACTGACCACTCCCCCCCAATACCAGACACCCCCCACCCCCAATACTGACCACTCCCCCCTAATACCAGGCACCCCCCACCCCCAATACTGACCACTCCCCCCTAATACCAGGCACCCCCCACCCCCAATACTGACCACTCCCCCCTAATACCAGACACTCCCCCACCCCCAATACTGACCACTCCCCCCTAATACCAGACACCCCCCCTCCCCCAATACTGACCACTCCCCCCTAATACTGGACACTCCCCCCCAATACCAGACACCCCCCACCCCCAATACTGACCACTCCCCCCTAATACTGGACACTCCCCCCCAATACCAGACACCCCCCCTCCCCCAATACTGACCACTCCCCCCTAATACTGGACACTCCCCCCCAATACCAGACACCCCCCACCCCCAATACTGGACACTCCCCCCTAATACTGGACACTCCCCCCCAATACCAGACACCCCCCACCCCCAATACTGACCACTCCCCCCTAATACCAGACACCCCCCACCCCCAATACTGACCACTCCCCCCTAATACCAGACACCCCCCACCCCCAATACTGACCACTCCCCCCTAATACCAGACACCCCCCCACCCCCAATACTGACCACCCCCCCCTAATACCAGACACTCCCCCACCCCCAATACTGACCACTCCCCCCTAATACCAGACACCCCCCCACCCCCAATACTGACCACTCCCCCCTAATACCAGGCACCCCCCACCCCCAATACTGGACACTCCCCCCTAATACCAGACACTCCCCCACCCCCAATACTGACCACTCCCCCCTAATACCAGACACTCCCCCACCCCCAATACTGACCACTCCCCCCTAATACCAGACACCCCCCCACCCCCAATACTGGACACTCCCCCCTAATACCAGACACCCCCCCACCCCCAATACTGACCACTCCCCCCTAATACCAGACACTCCCCCACCCCCAATACTGACCACTCCCCCCTAATACCAGACACTCCCCCACCCCCAATACTGACCACTCCCCCCTAATACCAGACACTCCCCCACCCCCAATACTGACCACTCCACCCCAATACTTGACACTCCCCCCCAATACCAGACACCCCCCACCCCCAATACTGACCACTCCCCCCTAATACCAGGCACCCCCCACACCCAATACTGACCACTCCCCCCTAATACCAGACACCCCCCACCCCCAATACTGACCACTCCCCCCTAATACCAGACACCCCCCACCCCCAATACTAACCACTCCCCCCCAATACCAGACACCCCCCACCCCCAATACTGACCACTCCCCCCTAATACCAGGCACCCCCCACCCCCAATACTGGACACTCCCCCCTAATACCAGACACTCCCCCACCCCCAATACTGACCACTCCCCCCTAATACCAGACACCCCCCCACCCCCAATACTGACCACTCCCCCTAATACCAGACACCCCCCCACCCCCAATACTGGACACTCCCCCCTAATACCAGACACCCCCCCACCCCCAATACTGACCACTCCCCCCTAATACCAGACACCCCCCCACCCCCAATACTGACCACTCCCCCCTAATACCATACACTCCCCCACCCCCAATACTGGAAACTCCCCCCAATACTGGACACTCCCCCCACCCCTAATACTGACCACTCCCCCCTAATACCGGGCACCCCCCACCCCCAATACTGACCACTCCCCCCTAATACCGGGCACCCCCCCACCCCCAATACTGGACACTCCCACCTAATACCAGACACCCCCCCACCCCCAATACTGACCACTCCCCCCTAATACCAGACACCCCCCCACCCCCAATACTGGACACTCCCCCCTAATACCAGGCACTCCCCCACCCCCAATACTGACCACTCCCCCCTAATACCAGGCACCCCCCCACCCCCAATACTGGACACTCCCCCCTAATACCAGGCACCCCCCCACCCCCAATACTGACCACTCCCCCTAATACCAGACACCCCCCCACCCCCAATACTGGACACTCCCCCTAATACCAGACACCCCCCACCCCCAATACTGACCACTCCCCCCTAATACCAGGCACCCCCCCACCCCCAATACTGGACACTCCTCCCTAATACGAGGCACCCCCCCACCCCCAATACTGACCACTCCCCCCTAATACCAGACACCCCCCCACCCCCAATACTGACCACTCCCCCCTAATACCAGACACTCCCCCACCCCCAATACTGACCACTCCCCCTAATACCAGACACCCCCCCACCCCCAATACTGGACACTCCCCCCTAATACCAGACACCCCCCCACCCCCAATACTGGACACTCCCCCCTAATACCAGACACCCCCCCACCCCCAATACTGACCACTCCCCCCTAATACCAGACACTCCCCCACCCCCAATACTGACCACTCCCCCCTAATACCATACACTCCCCCACCCCCAATACTGGAAACTCCCCCCAATACTGGACACTCCCCCCACCCCTAATACTGACCACTCCCCCCTAATACCGGGCACCCCCCACCCCCAATACTGACCACTCCCCCCTAATACCGGGCACCCCCCCACCCCCTATACTGGACACTCCTCCCTAATACCAGACACCCCCCCACCCCCAATACTGACCACTCCCCCCTAATACCAGACACTCCCCCACCCCCAATACTGACCACTCCCCCCTAATACCAGACACTCCCCCACCCCCAATACTGACCACTCCCCCCTAATACCAGGCACTCCCCCATCCCCAAAACTGACCACTCCCCCTAATACCAGACACTCCCCACCCCCAATACTGACCACTCCCCCCTAATACCGGGCACCCCCCACCCCCAATACTGGACACTCCCTCCTAATACCAGACACCCCCCCACCCCCAATACTGACCACTCCCCCCTAATACCAGACACCCCCCCACCCCCAATACTGGACACTCCCCCCTAATACTAGACACCCCCCCACCCCCAATACTGACCACTCCCCCCTAATACCAGACACCCCCCCACCCCCAATACTGACCACTCCCCCTAATACCGGGCACCCCCAACCCCCAATACTGGACACTCCCTCCTAATACCAGACACCCCTCACCCCCAATACTGACCACTCCCCCTAATACCGGGCACCCCCAACCCCCAATACTGGACACTCCCCCCTAATACCGGGCACCCCCCCACCCCAATACTGGACACTCCCCCCTAATACCGGGCACCCCCCACCCCCAATACTGACCACTCCCCCCTAATACCGGGCACCCCCCACCCCAATACTGGACACTCCCCCCTAATACCGGGCACCCCCCCACCCCCAATACTGACCACTCCCCCCTAATACCGGGCACCCCCAACCCCCAATACTAGACACTCCCTCCTAATAACAGGCACCCCCCACCCCCAATACTGGACACTCCCCCCTAATACCAGGCACTCCCCCATCCCCAAAACTGACCACTCCCCCTAATACCAGACACTCCGCCCAATACTGGACACTCGCCCCTAATACCGGGCACCCCCCACCCCCAATACTGGACACTCCCCCCTAATACCAGACACTCCGCCCTAATACCGGGCACCCCCAACCCCCAATACTGGACACTCCCCCCTAATACCAGACACTCCGCCCTAATACCGGGCACCCCCAACCCCCAATACTGGACACTCCCTCCTAATACCAGACACCCCCCAATACCAGGCACCCCCCCACCCTCAATACCAGACACTCACCCCTAATACTGGGCATCCCCCACCCTCAATACTGGACACTCCCCCTTAATACTGGGCACCCCCCACCCCCAATACTGGACACTCCCCCCAATACCAGACACCCCCCACCCCCAATACTGGACACTCCCCCCTAATACCAGGCACCCCCCACCCCCAATACCAGACCCTCCCCCTTAATACCGGACACCCCCCAATACCGGGCACCCCCCACCCCCAATACTGGACACTCCCCCCTAATACCAGACACTCCGCCCAATACCGGGCACCCCCCCACCCCCAATACTGACCACTCCCCCCTAATACCAGACACTCCACCCAATACCAGGCACCCCCCACCCCCAATATTGGACACTCCCCCCTAATACCGGGCACCCCCCACCCCCAATATCAGACACTCAACCTAATACCGGGCACCCCCCACCCCCAATACTGGACACTCCCCCCTAATACCGGGCACCCCCCACCCCCAATACTGGACACTCCCCCCTAATACCAGGCACCCCCCCACCCCCAATACTGGACACTCCCCCCTAATACCGGGCACCCCCCACCCCAATACTGGACACTCCCCCCTAATACCGGGCACCCCCCACCCCAATACTGGACACTCCCCCCTAATACCGGGCACCCCCCCCACCCCCAATACTGGACACTCCCCCCCTAATACCAGGCACCCCCCACCCCCAATACTGGACACTCCCCCCTAATACCGGGCACCCCCCACCCCAATACTGGACACTCCCCCCTAATACCGGGCACCCCCCCACCCCCAATACTGGACACTCCCCCCTAATACCAGGCACCCCCCACCCCCAATACTGGACACTCCCCCCAATACTGCACACTCCCCCCTAATACTGGACACTCCCCCCTAATACCAGGCACCCCCCACCCCCAATACTGGACACTCCCCCCAATACTGCACACTCCCCCCTAATACTGGACACTCCCCCTTAATACTGGGCACCCCCCACCCCCAATACTGGACACTCCCCCCAATACCAGACACCCCCCACCCCCAATACTGGACACTCCCCCCTAATACCAGACACCCCCCACCCCCAATCCTGACCACTCCCCCCTAATACCAGGCACCCCCCACCCCCAATACTGACCACTCCCCCCTAATACCAGGCACCCCCCACCCCCAATACTGACCACTCCCCCCTAATACCAGGCACCCCCCACCCCCAATACCAGACCCTCCCCCTTAATACCGGACACCCCCCAATACCGGGCACCCCCCACCCCCAATACTGGACACTCCCCCCTAATACCGGGAACCCCCCACCCCCAATACTGGACACTTCTCCCTAATACCAGGCACCCCCCACCCCCAATACTGACCACTCCCCCCTAATACCAGACACTCCGCCCAATACCAGGCACCCCCCACCCCCAATATTGGACACTCCCCCCTAATACCGGGCACCCCCCACCCCCAATATCAGACACTCAACCTAATACCGGGCACCCCCCACCCTCAATACTGGACACTCCCCCCTAATACCAGGCACCCCCCACCCCAATACTGGACACTCCCCCCTAATACCGGGAACCCCCCACCCCCAATACTGGACACTTCTCCCTAATACCAGGCACCCCCCCACCCCCAATACTGGACACTCCCCCCTAATACCAGGCACCCCCCACCCCAATACTGGACACTCCCCCCTAATACCGGGCACCCCCCACCCCCAATACTGACCACTCCCCCCAATACCAGACACTCCCCCACCCCCAATACTGGACACTCCCCCCTAATACCGGGCACCCCCCACCCCAATACTGGACACTCCCCCCTAATACCGGGCACCCCCCACCCCAATACTGAACACTCCCCCCTAATACCGGGCACCCCCCCACCCCCAATACTGGACACTCCCCCCTAATACCAGGCACCCCCCACCCCCAATACTGGACACTCCCCCCTAATACCAGGCACCCCCCACCCCCAATACTGGACACTCCCCCCATAATACCAGGCACCCCCCCACCCCCAATACTGACCACTCCCCCTAATACCAGGCACCCCCCACCCCCAATACTGGACACTCCCCCCTAATACCAGGCACCCCCCACCCCCAATACTGGACACTCCCCCCTAATACCGGGAACCCCCCCACCCCCAATACTGGACACTCCCCCCAATACTGCACACTCCCCCCTAATACTGGACACTCCCCCCTAATACTGGGCACCCCCCACCCCCAATACTGGACACTCCCCCAATACTGGACACTCCCCCCATAATACCAGGCACCCCCCCACCCCCAATACTGACCACTCCCCCTAATACCAGGCACCCCCCACCCCCAATACTGGACACTCCCCCCTAATACCAGGCACCCCCCACCCCCAATACTGGACACTCCCCCCTAATACCGGGAACCCCCCCACCCCCAATACTGGACACTCCCCCCAATACTGCACACTCCCCCCAATACTGCACACTCCCCCCTAATACTGGGCACCCCCCACCCCAATACTGGATACTCCCCCCCAATACCAGACACTCCCCCAATACTGGGCACCCCCCACTCCCAATATTGGACACTCCCACCAATACCGTACACTCCCCCCTAATACTGGACACTCCCCCCTCTCCCTGCCCAGGCCAATTTTCAGCTTTCAGTGCTGTCACACTTTGAATGACAATTACTCAGTCATGTAACATTGTACACTGGCAGCGTCTCCTGTGTCCTCTTCTCTTCCGCTGTGCGTCTCCTCTCCTCCTCCTAGGCGTCCAATAGGATCGCCTGTCCTTTCAGCCAATTGGGTGATAGGTATCAGACTGTTTCCCGATTGGCCAGGCCGCTGTGGCAACACAACTGGGTGGGCTCCGGACGCAATGCTCTGCACCCCCCCGAGCCCACCCTATTTTGAGGTCTATTAGAGCCTCTGGTTCTAATCAGGTGCTTCAAAACACTCCGCCCCCTCATTGCCCCCCTCGCCCCTCTCCCTGCCCCATAGGATCCGCCTCCATCCAGCACAATCAGTAGAATCCTCTTATTTTACTTTGATACTTTTTGTTTCCTGTATTTATTACAATGTTTCCATTTCAGATGTTACACATGTTTTATAATAAGATAAAATGTTAAAGTAAAACTAAAGGGAAAACGTCTCTTTTAATGATGGATGGAGAGGAGAGGGATTAGAACCCCTGTCAGTTTTTATTTCTGTCCGTGCCCCCCCTCCCCCCCCGGTAGGGAGACCCCCCCCCCCTCCCCCCTCTATCTGCCTTTTTTTCCATCATCATTGAAAGTGAAGGAAAATCCCAAATTTTGGGTTGTCCCCAGAAGAGTAATAGAGGGGAAATCTTCCGATGGGGACACAAGTTCTGGGGGGGAGGGGGGGGGTCCTTAAAGGGGAACTTCCGTCATTTCTTCATCTATTAAATCTTCTTCTTCTTTTATCTTTGGAGAGTAAAACATTATTTTTACAGCCACTTCCTGTTCCTTGTCTGGTGATTGGTCTAGGATTATGACATCATACACAGCTCTCTCTCTATCCTGAGAGTCTGCCAGGAAGGAAGGGGGGAGGAGTCATAGGAGGGCCAATGAGAGCTGCAGAGCTGTCTGTGTAAATCCAGGAAGTGAACAGGCAGCAGCTTCAGCTGCCCACAGTTAAAATGGCTGCAGCCAGACTCAGCGGAGGGAGATTTCAGAAGTACAGAATCCCAATATAGATAAAATAATATGCAAAGTGGTCGGAGGGAAGCTTCAGAATGGCAAAGATGTATTTATTACAAATGATGTGAGCAGACTGCAGCTCCTCTTTAAGAGATTCTCTTCAGGTGATTGTAAACTTTTTTTTTTTGTTTTTTTAAAATAAGAAGCATGTTATATAAGACCCCTTTCACACGTGTGTGACTCGGGACTGCAAAGTCACATGACAAGCCCCCCCCATGATTTCCAATCAGTACCGATCATATCTGTGCCACTTCTAAGTAGTGACTCCCTGCACTACTTTGGTCCGACTTTGATGCAACTTGTCCATAGGGGGGGGCATATTAATGTCCATGGGGGGGCAACTCCATATTAATATCCATAGGGGGGGCAACTCCATATTAATGTCCATAGGGGGGGCAACTCCATATTAATGTCCATAGGGGGGGGCAACTCCATATTAATGTCCATAGGGGGGGCAACTCCATATTAATGTCCATAGGGGGGGGCAACTCCATATTAATGTCCATAGGGGGGGGCAACTCCATATTAATGTCCATAGGGGGGGCAACTCCATATTAATGTCCATAGGGGGGGCAACTCCATATTAATTTCCATAGGGGGGGCAACTTCATATTAATGTCCATAGGGAGAGACAACTCCATATTAATGTCCATAGAAGGGGCAACGCCATATTAATGTCCATAGGGGGGGCAACTCCATATTAATGTCCATAGGGGGGGCAACTCCATATTAATGTCCATAGGGGGGGCAACTTCATATTAATGTCCATAGGAGGGGCAACTCCATATTAATGTCCATAGGAGGGGCAACGCCATATTAATGTCCACAGGAGGGGCAACTCCATATTAATGTCCATAGGGGGGGCAACTCCATATTAATGTCCATAGGGAGGGGCAACTCCATATTAATGTCCATAGGGGGGCAACTCCATATATTAATGTCCATAGGGGGGGCAACTCCATATTAATGTACATAGGGAGAGACAACTCTATATTAATGTCCATAGGGGGGCAACTCCATATATTAATGTCCATAGGGGGGGCAACTCCATATTAATGTCCACAGGGGGGGCAACTCCATATATTAATGTCCATAGACCTCAAAATGACAGAGGCATTGATTCAAGTCACGGCAAAGTCACGTGACTTTCAGGTCATACGAGTGTGAAGGGGGCCCTACCTGCTCTGTGTGATTCTTATTATTTTTTTTCAATTTTGTTTTATTAAGGTTTTCAGATCCAGTAAAACCTCGGTTTGCGAGCGACAAGCAACATTTTTTTTATAAATTGTGACTGCGATGTCTTGATATACGAGTAGTGTCACAACTGAGTTTAAAAGGGAAGAGGGGCGCCTCTAAGTGTAGCAATATGGTTACATTTAACCACTTCTGGACCCCCCCACCGTCGTTTTACGTCGGTACTTTGAAGTGGAATATCTTTGTTATTGCAGCAGGTAGCTACCATACCCCCGGTATCCTCTTCTTCAGTGAGCGGTCTGCTTCAAGATTAAAGTGGTCTCTGTGGCAGATTCACCACAAGATCACTTTTATCGGCGGCGGGAGAGGGGCACCCCCCCTCCCACCGTGCTTTGGTGCCCTCCCGCTGCTTACCGGAGCCGTCAATAGCGGCAGAGGCGATTACGTCTGCTCCCTTTTAGGCATGGAGATGAGTGAGGGGAGAAGATGGCCCCCACCCGTCTCCATACCATTGCAGGGCGGAAGCGTCTTCAAAATGTCACTTCCACCCATAGCTCTTAAAGAGACATTTTTTATTTTATTTTTTTTCAAATTACATTTAATTTTTATTTTTTTTATTGCATTTTAGTGTAAATATGCGATCTGAGGTCTTTTTGACCCCCTCAGATCTCATATATAAGAGGACCTGTCATGCTTTTTTTTCTATTACAAGAGATGTTTACATTCCTTGTAATAGGAATAAAAGTGCCACCATTATTTTTTTTAAAGAACAGTGTAAAAATAAAAAATAAAAGGTAAAATGAATGTAGCTCTGGTAGATTTGCGATCTACCATATGTTAGGTAAATTTAGTAATTTGTTCGTTAGGAAGGTTAGGTTTGCCTCTGTTCCAGCTTGGCTGATGATGCGTGTGTTTCCATACTGACCGGTGGGTGTCGCTGTTATCACTGGTTAGTGTTGGAAGGACAACGTGTTGAAGCGTATGGATGCTCTTCTGTTCCGGAGACAACTCGGTGGAGGTGGTCCTCCGAGTTGCATTCTGGGAGAGGGTATTTATGGGCAGACGCCATTTTTTGGGGTTCGTTTTACAGCCACCTGCTGGCCCTCCTGGCCGACAGGTATGCCTTAGAGAGCTACCTTGTGGTCCTCCATTCCGGAGGCTCACGTCGCTGCGGCACAGGGGTGGGCCCAGAAGCTTGTCTGGGGCCTACCACAGCAGCCGAGGAATGGTCCTGAGCTGTCTATCCAGAGTGAAGAAGCTGGACAACCAAGGAGATCCCTGGGGAGGACCCGTCATGGAAGGATCACGCAACGTGCTGGTCTGGAGAGGGGCCTGGTGACTCGGTTGGAGGACGTATCCTAAAGTAACTTTACAGCATAGTGTTGCCGGGTTGGCTTAAAGGTTCAGGCACTGTGACTGACGTTCATTGCAGAAAGACCAATACATCCTGTGGCAGAGGATCGTACGGGTTTGTCCCAAACAGGTCTGTGGCAGAGACTTTTGTTCGTGCTACGTACTGGCTGCTAGGCAAGTGAGAGAGGCCTATCCAGGCGAGTGTGTCCCGCGAGGGGAGCGCATTCTATTGTAATTTCCAAATCCTACCAGGACATTTGTCAAGAATCCTACAAGAAAATATTTGAGTTTCTCCTGCAGTTTCCATTCCGCCTCTTTCCTGCTACCTCCTTTGTCAAGTTGTTAAATAAAGCATTGAAAACGTACTCAAGTGTTGGTGCGTGTATCGTGCAGGGGTAAACTCAACGGAACCCTAGACCCGGTGCCGGTGAAACAGAGGGAAGGAGAGTGAAGGTAACAAGCCCGCTTAAATCAGCAGCTCCACCGTGAGTTATTGCTACATGTGGGGGCGTCGTCCGGGATTTGCTGACAGTCAACTCTCGCAACCCAGAGAAGTGTTTCACCGGGAGTTTACGGAGGAAGCTGGACTTTGTAAAAAAAATCTTTCAGGAAGAGAAAAGGTTAAAACTGCAGGACTTTGTTTCTGAGTGCGTAGACGGCGGGCGCCAGTAGAGGCCCGGGAGCTACGTGACTAGAAGAACAAGTGGGAGGAGTCTACCCTACTTGCTACCGCGTGGGACGCGTGTGTGTGTGTTTGACGCCAGAGGAAAAGAGAAGCCTCGTGATCGTGCTGAGAAGATCAGAGTGTGGCCATGTCTTTTCCAGCAATGCAGCCAATTTTGGGACCGAGAATTTTCCCTGCAAGCACCACGTTGAATACTGTACTGACCGGAACCCTGCTTACAGATACTGGAGTTCGTTTGAAGCCGCAGGGGAGGTTTGTCCTGTATACCTCAGGAGATATTGAGGGACTGGGTATGATCTGCCACCGATGTGAGGGATTGGCCGTGCATCTCCGTCCGTTTGGCTGATGTCCTCAATGTGGAGAGTACTTGTTTGTGGTGGAGCAACCTACCTAGTTGCCCCGTGCTTATCGGATAGATTGGGCAACAGGTATCACCACAGTAGAAGCTGCTACCGCTACAGAGAGAGAACGGCAGGCCACCACTTTGCCTGCTGCTACTGCCAATGTTCCGGAGAGAGACACTGCTGCTGTCATCTCATCAGGGGACATTACTTTGATTTCTGTGTCCACTACGCCTACTCCTGTTGTACCTGCTCAAAGGAAGGTGGGATATGTGAAGGCTTCCCGCGGCCGTGGTCGAGGCCTACCCCAGAGGTTACCTGAACCCGAGCTACCAGAGTCCACGTCAGGAACGGGTAAGCCGCTGATGGGCAATGTATCCGGGACTGTAAATAAATATCTACCAGAGTTGGGAGATTCGGAAATAAAATCCATGTTGGATCTTTCCGGTGATGATGACCTATTTGAGACTATGTCACAAGGTGAAGATATTGCCTCTGCTATGACTTTCCCTGAATGGACAGCCCTGAGTTCTGGGAAGATGTCACCCTGTGTGGAGCCACACAGTACTGTTACTGGGACTTTGCCAAAGGTTGCTAGTTCATTACAGACACCGGCTTGGTCTATGGTGAGCAAATCATTGGATTCCTGTGTACCGCCTGGTATGGGGAGGATCTTTGCCTAAACTTGCATGTTTGCAGAGGATGTTGAACAAGCGTGTAGGTGCCGAGTATGGTTTGGAGTTCCCCTATGTGCCCCAGGATATAATGCAAGTGATTGAAACTAATCGGGAACTTTGGTACAGTGAAGCTGTTTGGGACTACTTGTCTGTGCCTAAGCCTTTCTGAAAGACTGGGGGTTCTGTTAAGATGGATGAACGTTTTAGTGGATGTTTCATGCACTGGAACTTCGGTCGGCACATCTATGCTGACAAAGTGGTCATTTGTAGGCCCGGAAAGGACAATGTTGTCTATTTCATCACCACAGTGGATAAAACGGGAAAGATCCCCTGGTTTTATTGGTGATTCTGGACAAAAAGAACTTTGCAAGTAGTTAGTTTTCCTTTTCAGGGAATGTTGGATCTCCTATCAAGTTGGGAGGCTTTTCAGCTAGTTAGATAGTGAGGTTATGTACATACATAGGATGGTTTTGTTTGCGGATGTGAACATAATGTTTTATAGATGTAAGTCTTCTAGTATCGTTCCACTGTCTTTTCCTCTCTCTTTGTCTATCCAAGTTATGAGAAACTCAAATACCCACTCCCAGGCTTGGGAGTTATTGTCACTGTTTTTGGATAGACGTTGGGGACAACGTCTATTGTAGTGGGGGGAGTATGTAGCGCTGGTAGATTTGCGATCTACCACCTGATAGGTAAATTTAGTAATTTGTTCGTTAAGAAGGTTAGGTTTGCTTCTGTTCCAGCTTGGCTGACGTTGCGTGTTTCCATACTGACCGGTGGGTGTTGCTGTTATCACTGGTTAGTGTTGGAAAGGCAGCGTGTTGAAGAGTATGGATGCTCTTCTGTCCCGGGGATGACTCGGTGGAGGTGGTCCTCCAAGTTGCATTCTAGGCGAGGGTATTTATGGGACAGACGCCATTTTTTGGGGTTCGTTTCACAGCCACCTGCTGGCCCTCCTGGCTGACAGGTATGCCTTAGAGAGCAATCTTGTGGTCCTCCGTTCTGGAGGCCCACGTCGCTGCAGCGCAGGGGTGGGCCCAGAAGCTTGTCTGGGGCCTACCACAGCAGCAGAGGAATGGTCCTGAGCTGTCTATCCCGAGTGAAGAAGCTGGACAACTGAGGAGATCCCAGGGGAGGACCCGTCAAGGAAGGATCATGCAACATGCTGGTCTGGAGAGGGGCCTGGTGACTCGGTTGGAGGACGTATCCTAAAAGTAACTATACAGCATAGTGTAGCCAGGTTGGCTTAAAGGTTCAAGCACTGTGACTGACGTTCATTGCAGAAAGAAAAATACATCCTGTGGCAGAGGATCGTACGGGTTTATCCCAAACAGGTCTGTGGCAGAGACTTTGATTTGTGCTACGTACTGGCTGCTAGGCAAGTGAGAGAGGCCTATCCAGGCGAGCAAGGAGTATGTCCCACGAAGGGAGCGCATTCTATAGTCATTTCCAAATCCTACCAGGACATTTGTCAAGAATCCTACAAGAAAATATTTGAGTTTCTCCTGCAGTTTCCTTTCCGCCTCTTTCCTGCTACTCCCTTTGTCAAGTTGTTAAATAAAGCATTGTAAACGTACTCAAGTGTTGGTGCGTGTATCGTCCAGAGGTAAACTCAACGGAACCCTAGACCCGGTGCCGGTGAAACAGAGGGAAGGAGAGTGAAGGTAACAAGCCAGCTTAAACCAGCAGCTCCACCGTGAGTTATTGCTACATGAATAAGAATTTTTTTTTTTAAACGCGCCCCGTCCCGCCGAGCTCGCGCGCAGAAGCGATCGCATACGTGAGCAGCGCCCGCATATGAAAACGGTGTTCAAACCACACATGTGAGGTATCGCCGCGATCGGTAGAGCGAGAGCAAGAATTCTAGCTCTAGACCTCCTCTGTAACTCAAAATATGCAACCTGTAGAAATTTTTTTAGGGATAAAAGTCGCCATTCCACGAGCGGGCGCAACTTTGCAGCATGACATGTTGGGTATCGATTTACTGGGCGTAACATTATCTTTCACAATATAAAAAAAAATTGGGCTAACTTTACTGTTGTCTTTTTTTTTTAATTAAAAAAAGTGTATTTTTTCCAAAAAAAAAAAAGTGCGCTTGTATGACCGCTGCGCGAATACGGCATGACAGAAAGTATTGCAACGACCACCATTTTATTCTCAAAGGTTTAAGAAAAAATATATATATAATGTTTGGGGGTTCTAAGTAATTTTCCTCTCAGAAAGAGGCTCGGTCCTTAGGTGGTTAATGAAGGTCCAACATTTAGAAACATATTGCTACACTTCGAGACGCCTCTCTTCTCTTTTATACTTTGTAATTCCTTCTGGATTTTTCTTCTAATCCCCTTGTGGAGGCGGCCATTTTTAGATGGACATTTTATGGATACACAACCAATCACATCGCTATAATCTTTTTGTATGGACTAAAAACTGAAGGATTTATGAATAAATGTTTGTGGAACAAATTATTTGAGTTTCCATTATTTCTTATGGGGAAATTTGCTTTGATATACAAGTGCTTTGGATTACAAGCATGTTTCGGGAACGAATTATGCTCGAAATCCAAGGTTTTACTGTATATAGAAAAAACAAAAAAACACAGAGCTTAAATTTACAATAGATAAAGAAGCTCCATTATAAGAAGAAGTTGCATACATTTAAAGTTGCAAAGCCACAAAAAATAAAAAACCCCAAAAAAACCTGCAAGACAAAGGCGTAATGTGTGGTCTGCATCATCATTATGAAATACTCACCTGAGATCGAAGCCCCCGCACACCGCTCTGCCCGGCGGCATCGCTCCCGGAGTAATTTCCGGGTACATCGCGGGCTTGGGAGCCGTGATTGGCCGGAGCCACAATGACGTCACTCCCGTGCATACTGCATATATACAGATATATATTAAGAGAGAAATGAAGAAGAGGAGTGTAATTGCTTTTGCACAGAGCAGCCCCCCCGATCCTCTTCTTCTGGGGGCACCCGCGCAAGCGCGCTCCCGAGTCCCCGCTGCTGCGTCCCTTTGTTACAGACAGCCGGACTCAGCCCTGCCCCCCGGCTCCCATGTCACTGGACTTGATTGACAGCTGCGGGAGCCAATGGCTCCTGCTGCTATCAATCTGCCCGACGAGGAGAGAGACAGTGGTTGGAGCCGCTGCGCTCGTGCACATCGCTGGATCAGGTAAGAAAAAGGGGGGGGGCTCTGAGGGCAGCAATGAAGGTTTTTCATCTTAAAGCGGAGTTCCACCCAAAAGTAGAAGCTCTCCTTATCTGCCTTTTGCCCCCTCCGAGGCCACGTTTGGCACCTTTCTGGGGGGAGCGGGTACCATTTTCTGACAGGTACCCGCCCCCGCTTCTGAGATATCTCACCGTGGTGAGGTCGCTCTTCCTCCTGACCTGTCCTGAACGGTAGCAGCGTCACTCACTCATGTGCTATGGCGCCTGGTGGCGGTGCTTCCGGGCTTGGTGACAGGTGAAGCCTGCCTGGGGGAGGTACCGAGGCAGGCAGGGTTTGTTCCTCGCACACGCACTGGCGGTGGCAGGGTTGCGTCGTCGGATGCAGAGCAGTCTGCAGAGCCCCAAACCTGGTGAGTGAAACACTGTTATTGAGATTGCATTATTGTATGTATATAAAGACTGATCAGTCCATCACACTGATGTGTGTGTACCGAGGGGGGGTCCCTCCCACCTGGTGAGGCTGCATTTGATGGGCTCTGGTGAGGCTGCATTTGATGGGCTCTGGTGAGGCTGCATTGATGGGCTCTGGTGAGGCTGCATTGATGGGCTCTGGGGAGGCTGCATTGATGGGCTCTGGTGAGGTTGCATTGATGGGCTCTGGTGAGGCTGCATTGATGGGCTCTGGTGAGGCTGCATTGATGGGCTCTGGTGAGGCTGCATTGATGGGCTCTGGTGAGGCTGCATTTGATAGGCGCTGGTGAAGCTGCTTTGATGGACACTTTTGAGGCTGCATTGAGGAGTCAGTGTGTGTTGATCAGACAGGGGATAGAGAAATGCAAAGTAACATTGTTTATAAACATTTATCAGCTGGGAGACAGAGAGATACAAAGTAACATTGTTTATAAACATTGATCAGACAGGAGATAGAAAGATACAAAGTAACATTGTTTATAAACATTGATCAGATTTTCTAACCCTTAGTTTACCCTAATCAGCTTGTCCTGTATGCCGGGTGTAATTCTCGGTATCTGTTCTTATTCTGTATATATGGAATCTGCACAGTAGCACTTCTCTTGGTGTAATTCTCGGTAGTCCTGTGTGATTCTCGGTATACGTTGGATGTAGGATTCCCGATATCTGCACTCTCAGGGGGTCGGATTGTCGGTCTCAGTAATTACATTGTAACAGTTTAGATGAAGGCGATGAAATGAGTGAAATTAATGAAGGTCTTCTGTTGTTTCTATGGTAACACTGATTTCATTATCATTAACAAAACAATTACCTGCTATGGGGGGATGAATGAGTCCCCTGACCGCCGCTAATATCGGGAGACCCACCGCAGCCGCCTGGAAAGAATTGCGCGGAGGAGTCCTGGGAGCCGCTCCATCCATAACCGCTCATATCAATGATTTCCTATTATCTGCTCTACATTTCTGTGTATCTCCCGAAATGTTTTACACCGACAATGAAAAACTTCCACAGCCATTCATCCACTTCAAATCTCACCTCCAGCTTCCCTTGCACAGGTGTACCGGCTCCTCTCCCGGACTGAAATTACTTCCTCTGATTTCATCGCACACTGTGAGATTTTCAGTGTCCAGGTGGCCTCAGCCCATACTTCCCTGGTGGTTCTGGGGCAGTTTACCTGGGATCCCCAGAAAGAACTGGCGACTGTAATCTAGAACCAGGGACCCCTATTGTTATAGAGTCATCGTGGGAATCTTCCTCAGCTCCATTGGGTATGGCCATGTCCACTTGGACCTCAAAGTCCACTCTGGGCCTCCTTCCTTTTTGTTCTCAGCTATTGGAGCACTCTGCCCACTGAGAGGTTTAAGGTGTGCCCTGACATCATCCCCTCACCAGACCTGGGGCCCCTATTATTATCTCTGATTCAGAGTCCCAACAGTCAAATTATGAAAATTTTTTGGGGCACCACAGTCTTCTGACTCAGGGGGTTGTATCAAAACTTCTGTCAGGCCCAAGAGACACCTCCTTGGTGTTAAAGTGGATGGGTATTGCTCATCCTCTTGCTCTGGTATACCTTCATACCCCAATGTTATAAAGTCATCACCATCAGTCTTCCTCAGCTTCATCGGGTATGGTTGTGGCCTCCCTTATGTCCTCTATGTCCTCTCTCAAGTGTATGGGTATCGTGCATGCTCCTGCTTTTCTGGTGTTCACATGCACCAAGCTGGGGTGGTGTCATTGCTTCATTCCTGGCTAACTTTTGTAAGGGGTACCACTCCTGCACCCTTCCTCTGATTTAATGGTTGGTACCCTTATGTTTTTACCAGTCTCAGGGGTCATTTGGCTATCCTTAGAGTCTTCTCAGTTTCCTTAGATATCCTGTTGGAAGATTGGTTATCTGGCCTGGAAACCTCATTCCTGCCATGGAAACTTCCTTCCCTGAGTCCCAAGGTTTGGGAGTGTAAGGGTTGGGTGTGTAAAGGCTTGGAGTGTAAGGGTCGGGAGTGTAAGTGTTGAGAGTGTTAGGGTTAGGTTTGTAAGGGTTGGGACTGTAAGTGCTGGGAATGTAAGCGTTTGGAGTGTTAGGGTTGGGAGTGTTAGGGCTGGAAGTGTAAGGGTTGGGAGAGTAAGAATTCAAAGTGTAAGGGTTGGGAGTGTAAGGGTTTGGAATGTAAGGGTTGGGAGTTTAAGGGTTGGGAGTGTTAGGGCTGGGAGTGTAAGGGTTGGGAGTGTCAGTGCTGGGAGTGTAAGGGTTGGGAATGTAAGGGTTTGGAGTGTAAGGGTTGGGAGTGTTAGGGCTGGGAGTGTAAGGGTTGGGAGTGTCAGTGCTGGGAGTGTAAGGGTTGGGAGTGTAAGGGTCAAGAGTGTTAGGAGTGTTAGGGTTGGGAGTGTAAGGGTCAAGAGTGTTAGGAGTGTAAGGGTTGGGAGTGTAAGGGTTGGGAGTGAAAGGATTGGGAGTGTAAGGGTTGGGAATGTAAGGGTTTGGAGTGTAAGGGTTGGGAGTGTTAGAGTTGGGACTGCAAAAGTTGGGAATGTAGGGGTTGGGAATGTTAGGGCTGGGAGTGTAAGAGTTAAAATTGTAAGGGCTGATATAAGGGAGGGTGGAGGTCTCTTGACATCTGATATAAGAGAGGATGGGGGGCTCTTGACATATGATATAAGAGAGGGTGGGGGGGGCTCTTCACATCAGATATAAGTGAGGGTGGGGGGGCTCTTGACATCTGATATAAGAGAGGGTGGAGGGTTCTTGACATCTGATATAAATGAGAGTGGGGGGCTCTTGACATCTGATATAAGTGGGGGGGGGGGGCTCTTGACATCTGATATAAGGGAGGGTGGGGGGGGGGCTCTTGACATCAGATATAAGGGAGGGTGTGGGGGACTCTTGACATCTGATATAAGTGAGGGTGTGGGGGATTCTTGACATCTGATATAAGTGAGGGTGGGGGGTTCTTGACATCTGATATAAGAGAGGCTGGGAGGTTCTTGACATCTGATATAAGAGAGGATGGGGGGCTCTTGATATCTGATATAAGAGAGGGTGGGGGGGCTCTTGACATCTGATACAAGGGAGGGTGGGGGGCTCTTGACATCTGATATAAGGGAGGGTGGAGGGCTCTTGACATCTGATATAAGAGAGGCTGGAAGGTTCTTGACATCTGATATAAGAGAGGATGAGGGGCTCTTGATATCTGATATAAGAGAGGGTGGGGGGGGCTCTTGACATCTGATATAAGTGAGGGGGGCTCTTGACATCTGATATAAAAGAGGATGGAGGGCTCTTGACATCTGACATAAGAGAGGATGGGGGGCTCTTGACATGTTTTATAAGTGAGGGTGGGGAGTTCTTGACATCGGATATAAGTGAGGGTGGGGGGCTCTTGACATCTGATATAAGTGAGGGTGGGGGGCTCTTGACATCAAATATAAGGGAGGGTGGGGGGCTCTTGACAACTGATATAAGGGAGGGTGGGGTGGCTCTTGACATCTGATATAAGAGAGGGTGGGGGGGCTCTTGACATCAAATATAAGGGAGGGTGGGGGGCTCTTAAAATCTGATATAGGTGAGGGTGAGGGGCTCTTGACATATTTTATAAGGGAGGGTGGGGGGCTCTTGACATCTGATATAAAGGAGGGTGGGGGGCTCTTGACATCTGATATAAGGGAGGGTGGGGGGCTCTTGACATCTGATATAAGTGAGGGTGGGGGGGGCTCTTGACATCAAATATAAGGGAGGGTGGGGGGCTCTTGACATCTGATATAAGGGAGGGTGGGGGGCTCTTGACATCTGATATAAGTGAGGGTGGGGGGGGCTCTTGACATCTGATTATAAGTTAGGGGGGGCTCTTGACATCTGATATAAGAGAGGGTGGGGGGGCTCTTGACATCAAATATAAGGGAGGGTGGGGGGCTCTTGACATCAAATATAAGGGAGGGTGGGGGGCTCTTGACATCTGATATAAGGGAGGGTGGGGGGCTCTTGACATCTGATATAAGGGAGGGTGGGGGGCTCTTGACATCTGATATAAGTGAGGGTGGGGGGGGCTCTTGACATCAAATATAAGGGAGGGTGGGGGGCTCTTGACATCTGATATAAGGGAGGGTGGGGGGCTCTTGACATCTGATATAAGTGAGGGGGGGGCTCTTGACATCAAATATAAGGGAGGGTGGGGGGCTCTTGACATCTGATTATAAGTTAGGGGGGCTCTTGACATCTGATATAAGAGAGGGTGGGGGGGCTCTTGACATCAAATATAAGGGAGGGTGGGGGGCTCTTGACATCAAATATAAGGGAGGGTGGGGGCTCTTGACATCTGATATAAGTTAGGGTGGGAGGGGCTCTTGACATCTGATATAAGTGTCAGGGCTGGGCTCAGCCCTTCCTTCTCTGAGCTGGCCGCTCAGCTGTCGGCTAATTGCCAGCTCCTATCTCTCCACAGTGACTTACCTGTTGATGATATCCTGCTCGTCAGACCTGCCTACTTAAGCCATCCAGCCCAGATGATCTCTGCCTTCGCCTTGGTCAATATCACAGAGACTTTCTGCTGCGTTCCTGTTAAAGACTTGCTTGGCTGACATCCCTTCTGGCTCCAGATCCTGCTTGCTGTTCCACTACGCTGATCCCTGACTTACTGGCTTGTCTGACTATCCATTCTGGTTACCGAACTTTGGCTATGTTTTGACTATGTTTCTTCTATTCACTTTTATTATTAAACAAGTGTGATTTAACTGTACTTCTGTCTCGGTCTGATTTATGGTTTCTGATAATAAGGCAGGGTGGGGTGCTCTGGACACCTAGTCTTGCAGATACAACCGGCCCATTTAGGGCAACCATAATGCCCATGCGGCCCGCGACTAAGTTTGACACCCCTGATGTATGGACTTAACGTGGTAAATACATCTGATGCCACGTCCACTTTAAAATGACTATTGAGAGATAAAATGAGATAAAAGGTTCTGGATGTAGAGTCCACCGCGTGATAAAGCTCTGGTGCCGAAGCCTGGGGCCTGAGGGCTATATGTGGCCCTTGGGTACTTGTTGTGTGGCCCCCGGACCCAGCAGTCAGTAGTGGAAGCATTGATCTATAAAGAGATCTCTAGCAGTCTCTGACCTTCTCCTGCCCACAGACCACCCACTGAACATTACATGTGACCCTTTGGTGAAGTCAGGGGCCACAGTTGAGGCCCCCCCGCTCCTTGGACCTGTAGAGTATATAAACTCCATTGGATGACGGATTTTCAGGTCTTTGTTATCTTTTTCTCTCTCTTATATTATATTACTCATAGACCCGTCCTGGGGGTGGGGAGGGAGGGGGGAGACGCTCGCTCGGTGAGATCCTACGAGTGTCGGTGAGTAAGAGGTGTCGGCGCGCCTCGTGAGTCACATGTACCACTTTCGTCTCACTCCGCATGCAGATTGGAAGTCACCGCCAGCGAGTGTCACTGCTAATGTTGTCACCGCCACTTCTCCCGCTCTTCTATATATATATATATATATTCGCAGTGAAGGGCTCCCGGGGGCGTCTTTACACGTTTCGTAAAATATTGTGACACCCCCCCAATGACGTGCATCACTTTGACCACCGGGCCCCCAGGCAACACACCATGCACAGGGGGCCACGCCACACCTGAACTATTTAAAGGGGAACCCCAGGAACTGTATGTCTGGTTGCCACCCGCCCCCCCCCCCCGAAGCTCCCCCAGGATCTATTATTAAAAAATAAAAGTATATTTTTCTCCTATAGAAATTGAGCCGGTCCAGCGATGGCAGAGGGGGGTCCTCTTCCTTTGGTGGTGGTGGTGGTGGGGGGAGGGGAGCATTCCTCCACAATGACATGTCAGAGACACTCAGTTCTGGAATACTGAAAGCCCAACGTGTGAGATAATGTGCTTTTATTTTTTATGCTATTCTTTATTCTTTTATTTTCTATTCTATACTGTACTATACTATTCTAATCTATTCTATTCTATAATATTTCTAAATTCTAATTTTTTTTTCTATTCTTATCTTTTCTATTCTATTCTAATCTATTCTATTCTTATTCAAGACAATTTCATTCTTTCTATTCTTTTGTTTTTTTTTCTATTCTATTCTTTTCTATTCGAATCTATTCCATTTGTAATTCGAGTTTTAGATGGTTATATTCGTTCTATTTTATTATTTTATATTCTAGTCCCTTATTTTCTATTCTTTTATTTTCTGTTCCATGCCATTCTGTATTACTCTATTTTTTATTTTCTACTCTATTCTTTTATTTTCTATTCCATTCTGTTCTGCATTACTCTATTTTTTCTATTCTATTCTATTTTATTCTTTTCTATTCTATTCTTTTCATTATATTCTATTCTTTTCTATTTTTTTCTATTACTTCATGTTCTATTCTATGTCATTCTATTCTTGTATTCAAATTCGATTTGATTCAAATTTCTGACAAATTTATTTTCGTTTCAATTTGTTACGATTGTAATTCAGAACTTCAGATACATCCAAATCTGTGAATAATGAAAAATTCATACGAATTTGGATTCAGAACAAAACGAACGTCTAGGAGGGTTAACGACAGGCTGGGCTCACAGAAAATGGTCAGAATGCCCATGAGTGACATTCCACCTGAAGAGGAGGGCCGGTGCCGGGCTGAGGAGGAAGCTGAGGACGGCACTAGAGCATGGAGAGAGTAGAGATTGGGAATATTTTTATATCGGGGGGTTTAAAAATGAAAAATAAAAAGGTACATGAAGTTCTACCTTAAGGGGTCCATGTATAAAGAGTTTGTTGGCCGAATGTTATAAGCATTTGTCTAGCGCTTACAAATTCTGGATGTATTTTGCTTGGTACGTTGATTTCCTATGATCATCAGCTCCATCTAGTGGCCATAATGTGATATTTTCCTAAAGAAATTAAATATATCAAGCAAATACTGCATTATGGCCACTAGAGGGAGCTGACGATCAAAGGAAACCAACAGATCAAGCAAAATACGCCCAGAATTCACGAAGGTTAGGCGAATGCTGGAGACATCCGTCCAACAAATTCTGTATACATAGATCCCTATGTGTACCTCTGGCAATAAAAAAAAAAAAAAAATTCACATTTGTGACACCAACAAGGCAGTGTTTCCTTTTATTAGCCCCTCATGATATAGTTTTATTAGATGTTGATCCCGCCATGAAACTATTATTTTTCCACTTTCTCTAACAGGGTGACAACGCTGTTCTCTCTGCTGTACAAATCGCAGTGTTGTCACTCTGTGCACAGGGAAGTCTTAGATGGACATGACGTTTTAAAGGGACTTTGAACCCCCCCAGCAGTGATATAATGGTTTGTCCCAATCCCTGTAACTGTCACAAGAACATGCTGGAAGCAGCATGCAGCCAGTGAAGTCAGACCCCTCATACTGGTAGCAGGACTGGGAGAGTATGGGATCAGTAGAAGACGCCTGGAGTATGTTGGGTGAAGCATCTCATTAAACGGATCCCAGCGAGGGCGTCACGGCTGATTAAATATCTTCGCTGAATAACATGAGGGCTTGTTGTCAGTCGTCTCATTAGCGGCACTGCGATTCCGCGGAGCGACGGCCAACAGCGGGATTATCCTCCTGGCAGCAAAGACGTGTAATCAGCCGAGTACGAGCCCAGCGCTGATAATTAGTGGCCTCCATGATGGCCGCTGAGCCGTGCCCTGAGCGCTCTCTAATAATCTTCCATTCTAGATAATGTACAGGTATCTATAGAGAGGAAGGTACAGGTGTGTGTACTAGGGGTCTGTACAGGTGTGTGTACTAGGGGCCTGTACAGGTGTGTATACTAGGGGTCTGTACAGGTGTGTATACTAGGGGTCTGTACAGGTGTGTATACTAGGGGTCTGTACAGGTATCTATAGAGAGGAAGGTACAGGTGTGTATACTAGGGGTCTGTACAGGTGTGTGTACTAGAGGTCTGTACAGGTGTGTGTACTAGGGGTCTGTACAGGTGTGTGTACTAGGGGTCTGTACAGGTGTGTATACTAGGGGTCTGTACAGGTATCTATAGAGAGGAAGGTACAGGTGTGTGTACTAGGTGTCTGTACAGGTGTGTATACTAGGGGTCTGTACAGGTATCTATAGAGAGGGAGGTACAGGTGTGTATACTAGGGGTCTGTACAGGTATCTATAGAGAGGTAGGTACAGGTGTGTATACTAGGGGCCTGTACAGGTATCTATAGAGAGGAAGGTACAGGTGTGTATACTAGGGGTCTGTACAGGTGTGTATACTAGGGGTCTGTACAGGTATCTGTAGAGAGGAAGGTACAGGTGTGTATACTAGGGGTCTGTACAGGTGTGTATACTAGGGGTCTGTACAGGTGTATATACTAGGGGTCTGTACAGGTATCTATAGAGAGGGAGGTACAGGTGTGTATACTAGGGGTCTGTACAGATGTGTATACTAGGGGTCTGTACAGGTATCTATAGAGAGGAAGGTACAGGTGTGTATACTAGGGGTCTGTAAAGGTGTGTATACTAGGGGTCTGTACAGGTGTGTATACTAGGGGTCTGTACAGGTGTGTATACTAGGGGTCTGTACAGGTGTGTATACTAGGGGTCTGTACAGGTGTGTATACTAGGGGTCTGTACAGGTGTGTATACTAGGGGCCTGTACAGGTATCTATAGAGAGGTAGGTACAGGTGTGTATACTAGGGGTCTGTACAGGTGTGTATACTAGGGGTCTGTACAGGTGTGTATACTAGGGGTCTGTACAGGTGTATATACTAGGGGTCTGTACAGGTATCTATAGAGAGGGAGGTACAGGTGTGTATACTAGGGGTCTGTACAGATGTGTATACTAGGGATCTGTACAGGTATCTATAGAGAGGAAGGTACAGGTGTGTATACTAGGGGTCTGTACAGGTGTGTATACTAGGGGTCTGTACAGGTATCTATAGAGAGGGAGGTACAGGTGTGTATACTAGGGGTCTGTACAGATGTGTATACTAGGGGTCTGTACAGGTATCTATAGAGAGGAAGGTACAGGTGTGTATACTAGGGGTCTGTACAGGTGTGTATACTAGGGGTCTGTACAGGTATCTATAGTGAGGAAGGTACAGGTGTGTATACTAGGGGTCTGTACAGGTGTGTATACTAGGGGTCTGTACAGGTGTGTATACTAGGGGTCTGTACAGGTATGTATACTAGGGGCCTGTACAGGTATCTATAGAGAGGTAGGTACAGGTGTGTATACTAGGGGTCTGTACAGGTGTGTATACTAGGGGTCTGTACAGGTGTGTATACTAGGGGCCTGTACAGGTGTGTATACTAGGGGTCTGTACAGGTATCTATAGAGAGGAAGGTACAGGTGTGTGTACTAGGGGTCTGTACAGGTATCTATAGAGAGGAAGGTACAGGTGTGTATACTAGGGGTCTGTACAGGTGTGTATACTAGGGGTCTGTACAGGTGTATATACTAGGGGTCTGTACAGGTATCTATAGAGAGGGAGGTACAGGTGTGTATACTAGGGGTCTGTACAGATGTGTATACTAGGGGTCTGTACAGGTATCTATAGAGAGGAAGGTACAGGTGTGTATACTAGGGGTCTGTACAGGTGTGTATACTAGGGGTCTGTACAGGTATCTGTAGAGAGGAAGGTACAGGTGTGTATACTAGGGGTCTGTACAGGTGTGTATACTAGGGGTCTGTACAGGTGTATATACTAGGGGTCTGTACAGGTATCTATAGAGAGGGAGGTACAGGTGTGTATACTAGGGGTCTGTACAGATGTGTATACTAGGGGTCTGTACAGGTATCTATAGAGAGGAAGGTACAGGTGTGTATACTAGGGGTCTGTACAGGTGTGTATACTAGGGGTCTGTACAGGTATCTGTAGAGAGGAAGGTACAGGTGTGTATACTAGGGGTCTGTACAGGTGTGTATACTAGGGGTCTGTACAGGTGTATATACTAGGGGTCTGTACAGGTATCTATAGAGAGGGAGGTGCAGGTGTGTATACTAGGGGTCTGTACAGATGTGTATACTAGGGGTCTGTACAGGTATCTATAGAGAGGAAGGTACAGGTGTGTATACTAGGGGTCTGTACAGGTGTGTATACTAGGGGTCTGTACAGGTATCTATAGAGAGGAAGGTACAGGTGTGTGTACTAGGGGTCTGTACAGGTGTGTATACTAGGGGTCTGTACAGGTGTGTATACTAGGGGCCTGTACAGGTATCTATAGAGAGGTAGGTACAGGTGTGTATACTAGGGGTCTGTTCAGGTGTGTATACTAGGGGTCTGTACAGGTGTGTATACTAGGGTTCTGTACAGGTATCTATAGAGAGGAAGGTACAGCTGTGTATACTGGGGGTCTGTACAGGTGTGTATACTGGGGGTCTGTACAGGTATCTATAGTGAGGAAGGTACAGGTGTGTATACTAGGGGTCTGTACAGGTGTGTATACTAGGGGCCTGTACAGGTGTGTATACTAGGGGTCTGTACAGGTATCTATAGAGAGGAAGGTACAGGTGTGTGTACTAGGGGTCTGTACAGGTCTGTATACTAGGGGCCTGTACAGGTGTGTATACTAGGGGCCTGTACAGGTGTGTATACTAGGGGTCTGTACAGGTGTGTATACTAGGGGTCTGTACAGGTGTGTGTACTAGGGGTCTGTACAGGTATCTATAGAGAGGAAGGTACAGGTGTGTATACTAGGGGTCTGTACAGGTGTGTATACTAGGGGTCTGTACAGGTAGCTATAGAGAGGTAGGTACAGGTGTGTATACTAGGGGTCTGTACAGGTGTGTATACTAGGGGTCTGTACAGGTGTGTGTACTAAGGGTCTGTACAGGTAGCTATAGAGAGGTAGGTACAGGTGTGTATACTAGGGGTCTGTACAGGTGTGTATACTAGGGGTCTGTACAGGTAGCTATAGAGAGGTAGGTACAGGTGTGTATACTAGGGGTCTGTACAGGTGTGTATACTAGGGGTCTGTACAGGTGTGTATACTAAGGGTCTGAACTACATACACATTCCTTACATCCTCACTGCTTCCCAGGATGATATTATAGATCTGAAATCATTTACCATTTATAACACTATATGGAGCGATCCCCCCAATCACAGAGTATCAGAGGGGTCCATGGGATCGGTGAGGTGGGGGAGGGGTGAGCAGGCAGATGATGCCATTACCTGCCATAGACAGAACCCGGCGCCCGGCCCGGGTTTGTATGACACCTCCCTGTATACTGTGTAACCAATAAATAATAATTTGTGTCATTATGGTGACATCTTCTGCTGCCGTATCATTTATATAAACAGGAACGCCCAGATTTCATGGAAGGGAAAGTCTGGGAAGAAACATTGAAAGTGAAGCAAAGTACAAAAATGACATTTACTGTATGGTGCCGACCTTCCGGAGCCCGTCCCCTTGATGGGGGCTAGGGATGAGCCGAACACCCCCCTGTTCGGTTCGCACCAGAACATGCGAACAGGAAAAAAGTTTGTTCGAACGCGCGAACACCGTTAAAGTCTATGGGACACGAACATGAATAATCAAAAGTGCTAATTTTAAAGGCTTATATGCAAGTTATTGTCATAAAAAGTGTTTGGGCACCTGGGTCCTGCCCCAGGGGACATGGATCAATGCAAAAAAAAGTTTTAAAAACGTCCGTTTTTTCAGGAGCAGTGATTTTAATAATGCTTAAAGTCAAACAATAAAAGTGTAATATCCCTTTAAATTTCGTACCTGGGGGGTGTCTATAGTATGCCTGTAAAGGGGCGCATGTTTCCTGTGTTTAGAACAGTCTGACAGCAAAATGACATTTTGAAGGAAAAAATTCATTTAAAACTACCCGCGGCTATTGCATTGCCGACAATACACATAGAAGTTCATTGATAAAAAGGGCATGGGAATTCCCCACAGGGGAACCTCGAACCAAAATTACAAAAAAAAATGACGTGGGGGTCCCCCTAAATTCCATACCAGACCCTTCAGGTCTGGTATGGAATTTAAGGGGAACCCCGCGCCATGGCATGGGGGGAGGCTCCCGCTCTTCTCTTCATCTTCTTCATCTTCTTCTCTTTATCTTTTCTTCTCTTCTTCTCTTCTTCTCTTCTTCATTTTCTTCTCCGGTGCGCTCCGCACCCATGCTGGCATGGAGGGAGGCTCCCGCTGTGTGACGGCGCTCCTCGTCTGACGGTTAAATAACGGGGGGCGGGGCCACCCGGTGACCCCGCCCCCCTCTGACGCACGGGACATGACGGGACTTCCCTGTGGCATTCCCCGTGACGTCACAGGGAAGTCCCGTCAAGTCACTGTGCGTCAGAGGGGGGCGGGGTCACCGGGTGGCCCCGCCCCCCGTTATTTAAGAACTGTCAGACGAGGAGCGCCGTCACACAGCGGGAGCCTCCCTCCATGCCAGCATGGGTGCGGAGCGGCCCGGAGAAGAAAATGAAGAAGAGAAGAAAAGAAGAAGAGAAGAGCGGGAGCCTCCCCCCATGCCATGGGTGCGGAGCGGCCCGAGGAGAAGAAGATAGAAGACGCCGCGGAGGAGATGCTGGACGAGAACGCCGGAGGAAGAACCAGAAGAGCCAGAAGAACCAGAAGAACCAGAAGATGAAGGAAGATAGAAGAAAGAAGAAGTATTTAAATAAAGGAATTGTCAAAAACTGTCTCTTGTCATTTTTAACATTTTTGACAGTTTTTTAGTGAAATGGTAAGGGTAAGTACCCCCTTACCATTTCACGCAGGGGGGGGCCGGGATCTGGGGGTCCCCTTGTTAAAGGGGGCTTCCAGATTCCGATAAGCCCCCCGCCCGCAGACCCCCACAACCACCGGCCGGGGTTGTGGGGATGAGGCCCTTGTCCTCATCAACATGGGGACAAGGTGTTTTGGGGGGCTACCCCAAAGCACCCTCCCAATGTTGAGGGCATGTGGCCTGGTACGGTTCAGGAGGGGGGGCGCACTCTCGTCCCCCCCTCTTTTCCTGCGGCCTGCCAGGTTGCGTGCTCGGATAAGGGTTTGGTATGGATTTTTGGGGGGACCCCACGCCGTTTTTTTTTTTTTTTTTTGGCGCAGGGTTCCCCTTAAAATCCATACCAGACCTGAAGGGTCTGGTATGGAATTTAGGGGGAACCCCACGTCATTTTTTTTTTAAATTTTGGCCGGGGTTCCCCTTAATATCCATATCAGACCTGAAGGGCCTGGTATGGAATTTAGGGGGACTCCCACGTCATTTTTTTTTTAATTTTGGTTCGGGGTTCCCCTTTGGGGAATTCCCATGCCGTTTTTATCAATGAACTTCTATGTGTATTGTCGGCAATGCAATAGCCGCGGGTAGTTTTAAATGAGTTTTTTCCTTCAAAATGTCATTTTGCTGTCAGACTGTTCTAAACACAGGAAACATGCGCCCCTTTACAGGCAGACACCCCCCAGGTACGAAATTTAAAGGGATATTACACTTTTATTGTTTGACTTTAAGCATTATTAAAATCACTGCTCCTGAAAAAACGGACGTTTTTAAAACTTTTTTTTGCATTGATCCATGTCCCCTGTGGCAGGACCCGGGTCCCCAAACACTTTTTATGACAATAACTTGCATATTAGCCTTTAAAATTAGCACTTTTGATTTCTCCCATAGATTTTTAAAGGGTTTTCCGCGGCATTCGAATTTGCCGCGAACACCCCAAATTGTTCGCTGTTCGGCGAACTTGCGAACAGCCAATGTTCGAGTCGAACATGAGTTCGACTCGAACTCGAAGCTCATCCCTAATGGGGGCTTATTACCTGTTGATCCCACCAGTAGATCTGTTATTTCCCACTTCCTATAACAGGGTGACAACACGGCTCATCCTGCAGGGAGATCACAGCGGTGTTGTCACCCCAAGATGGACGTCATCCTAGGAAATGATGAACAAAGTATGTTTGGCAACAGTTTTATTTATTTTTCTTTTGAAAAAAAAGGAATAATCTCTTTTCATAAACCTTCCAATAATAATTATACAAACCTTACAATAAACCTCATAAATCATTACCACTTTGTATCAACCTTATAGAATCCTTCTAATAAACCTTCTAATAAATCTAATATAAACTTGATAAGAATCCCCCTCTTCTCTAGCAGAGTATTATCTAAGAGGTTTTTCCCAACCCCTATCATTCACTTTCACTGGCCAGCTTGGTCCGTATGTAAATGCAGAGAAAAATCTACTGATAGGGAGGTGAAAAAAAAATCATATTATCATTCCAGGTGTGGCCCCATGCAGGAACAGAATATAAGACTTTAGGGGCCCATTTGCATTTTTGTGATGTGCATAACGTGTGTTACGTTGAAGTGGATGTAAACCTCAGACATGAAATATGAACAAAGCATATCCCTCTATAGTGTGTACTTGTCTCAGTCCAGAGCACTAAGTGTCATTTCTGTCTGCTGCCTCCTTCCTGTCAGTTTTTCTGACACCAAGAGATAAAAGGTGACATTGGAAGGAGCTCCAGCACACCGCCTGTGATTGACAGCCTCAGTGGTGCCTGTGTGCTGTGTGAAAGGGGGGCGTGTCCCTTCCTTCCAATCAGCTCTCACTGCACTCTTCAGAGTGATATTTCAGCTCCCCGCCCCCTGTTTTCTGAAAGCTCATACAAGCTGTATAATTTCAGCACTTTGAACATCTGTAGAGGACAGAGAGCTGCAGATAAACAGGTACAACTTATGCAGGATGATTTGTGTCATCTCTGTGTATCACCTGAGGCCAGTCACTTCACTGAGTACATGGAAGAGTTTACAACCCCTTTAAGACAGTCTATTGAAATTATTGCGCCACCAGCGCACTTTGGCACTTCGAAAACTGGAGTTGACATTTATAAGGTAGAGCAGCACATTACTGTGGTTTGCAGCACAATGAAAGTCATGTGGTGTTGCCTTAGGGTTCCGCTTACATGTGCGACTGTCACCCGACAGGCAGCCCGACGGCGATACATCACCTCCTCACCTCCTGTGTTAACCCTTGAAAGCCCGCTGCACTGTGCTACAAATGTATGGTTGCAGCGTGGCCCTATTTATGGTTGTAGCGTGGCCCTATTGATGGTTGTAGCATGGCCATGTTCATGGTTGCAGAGTGGTCCTATTCATGGTTGCAGCATGGCCCTATTCATGGTTGCAGTGTGGCCCTATTCATGGTTGTGGAGTGGCCCTATTCATGGTTGCAGCATGGCCCTATTCATGTTTGCAGCGTGGCTCTATTCATGGTTGCAGCGTGGCTCTATTCATGGTTGCGGAGTGGCCCTATTCATGGTTGCAGTGTGGCCCTATTCATGGTTGCAGTGTGGCCCTATTCATGGTTGCGGAGTGGCCCTATTCATGGTTGCGGTGTGGCCCTATTCATGGTTGCACCGTGGGCCTATTCATGGTTGCAGCATGGGCCTATTCATGGTTGCAGTGTGGCCCTATTCATGGTTGCAGCGTGGCCCTATTCATGGTTGCAGTGTGGCCCTATTCATGGTTGTGGAGTGGCCCTATTCATGGTTGCAGCATAGACCTATTCATGGTTGCGGAATGGCCCTATTCATGGTTGCAGCGTGGCCCTATTCATGATTGCAGCGTGGCCCTATTCATGATTGAAGCATGGCCCTATTCATGGTTGCGGTGTGGCCCTATTCATGATTGCAGCGTGGCCCTATTCATGGTTGCAGCGTGGCCCTATTCATGGTTGCAGCGTGGCCCTATTCATGCGTGGCTCTATTCATGGTTGCAGTGTTGCCCTATTGATGGTTGCAGTGTGGTCCTATTCATGATTGCAGCGTGGCCCTATTCATGGTTGCAGCATGGCCCTATTCATGATTGCAGCATGGCCCTATTCATGATTGCAGCATGGCCATATTCATGGTTGCCATGTGGTCCTATTCATGATTGCAGCGTTGCCCTATTCATGGTTGTGGATTGGCCCTATTTATGGTTGCAGCATGGCCCTATTCATCGTTGCAGCGTGGCCCTATTCATGTTTTCAGCATGGCCCTATTCATGATTGCAGCGTGGCCCTATTCATGATTGCAGCATGGCCCTATTCATGGTTGCAGTGTGGCCCTATTCATGATTGCAGCGTGGCTCTATTCATGATTGCAGCATGGCCCTATTCATGGTTGCAGTGTGGCCCTATTCATGATTGCAGCGTGGCCCTATTCATGGTTGCAGTGTGGCCCTATTCATGTTTGCAGCGTGGCCCTATTCATGGTTGTGGAGTGGCCCTATTCATGGTTGCAGCATAGCCCTATTCATGGTTGCGGAATGGCCCTATTCATGGTTGCAGCGTGGCCCTATTCATGATTGCAGCATGGCTCTATTCATGATTGAAGCATGGCCCTATTCATGGTTGCGGTGTGGCCCTATTCATGATTGCAGCGTGGCCCTATTCATGGTTGCAGCGTGGCCCTATTCATGGTTGCAGCGTGGCCCTATTCATGCGTGGCTCTATTCATGGTTGCAGTGTTGCCCTATTGATGGTTGCAGTGTGGTCCTATTCATGATTGCAGCGTTGCCCTATTCATGGTTGTGGATTGGCCCTATTTATGGTTGCAGCATGGCCCTATTCATCGTTGCAGCGTGGCCCTATTCATGTTTTCAGCATGGCCCTATTCATGATTGCAGCGTGGCCCTATTCATGATTGCAGCATGGCCCTATTCATGGTTGCAGTGTGGCCCTATTCATGATTGCAGCGTGGCTCTATTCATGATTGCAGCATGGCCCTATTCATGGTTGCAGTGTGGCCCTATTCATGATTGCAGCGTGGCCCTATTCATGGTTGCAGTGTGGCCCTATTCATGTTTGCAGCGTGGCCCTATTCATGGTTGTGGAGTGGCCCTATTCATGGTTGCAGCATAGCCCTATTCATGGTTGCGGAATGGCCCTATTCATGGTTGCAGCGTGGCCCTATTCATGATTGCAGCGTGGCCCTATTCATGATTGAAGCATGGCCCTATTCATGGTTGCGGTGTGGCCCTATTCATGATTGCAGCGTGGCCCTATTCATGGTTGCAGCGTGGCCCTATTCATGGTTGCAGCGTGGCCCTATTCATGCGTGGCTCTATTCATGGTTGCAGTGTTGCCCTATTGATGGTTGCAGTGTGGTCCTATTCATGATTGCAGCGTGGCCCTATTCATGGTTGCAGCATGGCCCTATTCATGATTGCAGCATGGCCCTATTCATGATTGCAGCATGGCCCTATTCATGATTGCAGCATGGCCATATTCATGGTTGCCATATGGTCCTATTCATGATTGCAGCGTTGCCCTATTCATGGTTGTGGATTGGCCCTATTTATGGTTGCAGCATGGCCCTATTCATCGTTGCAGCGTGGCCCTATTCATGTTTTCAGCATGGCCCTATTCATGATTGCAGCGTGGCCCTATTCATGATTGCAGCATGGCCCTATTCATGGTTGCAGTGTGGCCCTATTCATGATTGCAGCGTGGCTCTATTCATGATTGCAGCATGGCCCTATTCATGGTTGCAGTGTGGCCCTATTCATGATTGCAGCGTGGCCCTATTCATGGTTTCAGTGTGGCCCTATTCATGTTTGCAGCGTGGCTCTATTCATGTTTGCAGCATGGCCCTATTCATGGTTGCAGCGTGGCTCTATTCATGGTTGCGGAGTGGCCCTATTCATGGTTGCAGTGTGGCCCTATTCATGGTTGCGGAGTGGCCCTATTCATGGTTGCGGAGTGGCCCTATTCATGGTTGCACCGTGGGCCTATTCATGGTTGCAGCATGGGCCTATTCATGGTTGCAGCGTGGCCCTATTCATGGTTGCAGCGTGGCCCTATTCATGGTTGCAGCGTGGCCCTATTCATGGTTGTGGAGTGGCCCTATTCATGGTTGCAACATAGCCCTATTCATGGTTGCGGAATGGCCCTATTCATGGTTGCAGCGTGGCCCTATTCATGATTGCAGCGTGGCCCTATTCATGATTGAAGCATGGCCCTATTCATGGTTGCGGTGTGGCCCTATTCATGATTGCAGCGTGGCCCTATTCATGGTTGCAGCGTGGCCCTATTCATGGTTGCAGCGTGGCCCTATTCATGTGTGGCTCTATTCATGGTTGCAGTGTTGCCCTATTGATGGTTGCAGTGTGGTCCTATTCATGATTGCAGCGTGGCCCTATTCATGGTTGCAGCATGGCCCTATTCATGGTTGCAGCATGGCCCTATTCATGATTGCAGCATGGCCCTATTCATGATTGCAGCATGGCCCTATTCATGGTTGCCATGTGGTCCTATTCATGATTGCAGCGTTGCCCTATTCATGGTTGTGGATTGGCCCTATTTATGGTTGCAGCATGGCCCTATTCATCGTTGCAGCTTGGCCCTATTCATCGTTGCAGCTTGGCCCTATTCATGTTTTCAGCATGGCCCTATTCATGATTGCAGCGTGGCCCTATTCATGATTGCAGCATGGCCCTATTCATGGTTGCAGTGTGGCCCTATTCATGTTTGCAGCGTGGCTCTATTCATGTTTGCAGCGTGGCCCTATTCATGGTTGCAGCATGGCCCTATTCATGGATGCAGTGTGGCCCAATTCATGGTTGCAATGTGGCCCTATTCATGGTTGAAGCGTGGCTCTATTCATGATTGCAGCGTGGTCCTATTCATGATTGAAGCGTGGCCCTATTCATGGTTGAAGTGTGGCTCTATTCATGGTTGAAGTGTGGCCCTATTCATGTTTGCAGCGTGGCCCTATTCATGGTTGAAGCGTGGCTCTATTCATGATTGCAGCGTGGTCCTATTCATGGTTGAAGCGTGGCCCTATTCATGGTTGAAGCGTGGCTCTATTCATGGTTGCAGCGTGGTCCTATTCATGGTTGAAGCGTGGCCCTATTCATGGTTGAAGCGTGGCTCTATTCATGATTGCAGCGTGGCCCTATTCATGGTTGAAGTGTGGCCCTATTCATGTTTGCAGCGTGGCCCTATTGATGGTTGAAGTGTGGCCCTATTCATGTTTGCAGCGTGGCCCTATTCATGGTTGAAGCGTTGCTCTATTCATGGTTGCAGCATGGCCGTATTCATGGTTGCAGCATGGCCCTGTTCATGGTTGCAGCGTGGCCCTATTCATGGTTGCAGCGTGGCCCTATTCATGGTTGCAGCGTGGCCCTATTCATGTTTGCAACGTGGCCCTATTCATGGTTGAAGCGTTGCTCTATTCATGGTTGCAGCATGGCCGTATTCATGGTTGCAGCATGGCCCTGTGCATGGTTGCAGCGTGGCCCTATTCATGGTTGCAGCGTGGCCCTATTCATGGTTGCAGCGTGGCGCTATTCATGTTTGCAACGTGGCCCTATTCATGGTTGAAGTGTGGTCCTATTCATGTTTGCAGCGTGGCTCTATTCATGATTGCAGCGTGGCCCTATTCATGGTTGAAGTGTGGTCCTATTCATGTTTGCAGCGTGGTCCTATTCATGGTTGAAGCGTGGCTCTATTCATGATTGCAGCGTGGTCCTATTCATGGTTGAAGCGTGGCCCTATTCATGGTTGAAGCGTGGCTCTATTCATGTTTGCAGCGTGGTCCTATTCATGGTTGAAGCGTGGCCCTATTCATGGTTGAAGCGTGGTCCTATTCATGGTTGAAGCGTGGCCCTATTCATGGTTGCAGTGTGGCCCTATTCATGTTTGCAGCGTGGCCCTATTCATGGTTGAAGTGTGGTCCTATTCATGTTTGCAGCATGGTCCTATTCATGGTTGAAGCGTGGCCCTATTCATGTTTGCAGCGTGGCCCTATTCATGGTTGAAGTGTGGTCCTATTCATGTTTGCAGCATGGCCCTATTCATGATTGCAGCGTGGCTCTATTCATGATTGCAGCGTGGCCCTATTCATGGTTGATGTGTGGTCCTATTCATGTTTGCAGCGTGGTCCTATTCATGGTTGAAGCGTGGCCCTATTCATGGTTGAAGCATGGCTCTATTCATGATTGTAGCGTGGTCCTATTCATGGTTGAAGCGTGGCCCTATTCATGGTTGAAGCATGGCTCTATTCATGGTTGAAGTGTGGCCCTATTCATGTTTGCAGCGTGGCCCTATTCATGGTTGAAGCGTGGCTCTATTCATGATTGTAGCGTGGTCCTATTCATGGTTGAAGCGTGGCCCTATTCATGGTTGAAGCGTGGCCCTATTCATGTTTGCAACGTGGCCCTATTCATGGTTGAAGTATGGTCCTATTCATGTTTGCAGCATGGTCTTATTCATGGTTGAAGCATGGCGCTATTCATGGTTGAAGCGTGGCTCTATTCATGATTGCAGCGTGGTCCTATTCATGGTTGATGCGTGGCCCTATTCATGGTTGTAGCGTGGCCCTATTCATGGTTGAAGTGTGGTCCTATTCATGTTTGCAGCGTGGTCCTATTCATGGTTGAAGCGTGGCCCTATTCATGATTGCAGCCTGGCTCTATTCATGATTGCAGCGTGGCCCTATTCATGGTTGAAGTGTGGTCCTATTCATGTTTGCAGCATGGTCCTATTCATGGTTGAAGCGTGGCCCTATTCATGGTTGAAGCGTGGCTCTATTCATGATTGCAGCGTGGTCCTATTCATGGTTGAAGCGTGGCCCTATTCATGGTTGAAGCATGGCTCTATTCATGATTGCAGCGTGGTCCTATTCATGGTTGAAGCATGGCCCTATTCATGGTTGAAGCGTGGCTCTATTCATGGTTGAAGTGTGGCCCTATTCATGATTGCAGCATGGTCCTATTCATGGTTGAAGCGTGGCCCTATTCATGGTTGAAGCGTGGCCCTATTCATGTTTGCAACGTGGCCCTATTCATGGTTGAAGTGTGGTCCTATTCATGTTTGCAGCATGGTCCTATTCATGGTTGAAGCGTGGCGCTATTCATGGTTGAAGCGTGGCTCTTTTCATGATTGCAGCGTGGTCCTATTCATGGTTGAAGCGTGGCCCTATTCATGGTTGAAGCGTGGCCCTATTCATGGTTGCAGCGTTGCCCTATTCATGATTGCAGCGTGGTCCTATTCATGTTTGCAGCGTGGTCCTATTCATGGTTGAAGCGTGGCCCTATTCATGGTTGCAGCGTGGCCCTATTCATGTTTGCAGCGTGGCCCTATTCATGGTTGAAGTGTGGTCCTATTCATGTTTGCAGCGTGGTCCTATTCATGGTTGAAGCGTGGCCCTATTCATGATTGCAGCGTGGCTCTATTCATGATTGCAGCGTGGCCCTATTCATGGTTAAAGTGTGGTCCTATTCATGTTTGCAGCGTGGTCCTATTCATGGTTGAAGCGTGGCCCTATTCATGGTTGAAGCATGGCTCTATTCATGATTGCAGAGTGGTCCTATTCATGGTTGAAGCGTGGCCCTATTCATGGTTGCAGCGTGGCCCTATTCATGGTTGAAGCGTGGCTCTATTCATGATTGCAGCGTGGTCCTATTCATGGTTGAAGTGTGGCTCTATTCATGGTTGAAGTGTGGCCCTATTCATGTTTGCAGCGTGGCCCTATTCATGGTTGAAGCGTGGCTCTATTCATGATTGCAGCGTGGTCCTATTCATGGTTGAAGTGTGGCCCTATTCATGGTTGAAGCGTGGCCCTATTCATGGTTGCAGCGTGGCCCTATTCATGATTGCAGCGTGGCCCTATTCATGATTGAAGCATGGCCCTATTCATGGTTGCGGTGTGGCCCTATTCATGATTGCAGCGTGGCCCTATTCATGGTTGCAGCGTGGCCCTATTCATGGTTGCAGCGTGGCCCTATTCATGCGTGGCTCTATTCATGGTTGCAGTGTTGCCCTATTGATGGTTGCAGTGTGGTCCTATTCATGATTGCAGCGTGGCCCTATTCATGGTTGCAGCATGGCCCTATTCATGATTGCAGCATGGCCCTATTCATGATTGCAGCATGGCCATATTCATGGTTGCCATATGGTCCTATTCATGATTGCAGCGTTGCCCTATTCATGGTTGTGGATTGGCCCTATTTATGGTTGCAGCATGGCCCTATTCATCGTTGCAGCGTGGCCCTATTCATGTTTTCAGCATGGCCCTATTCATGATTGCAGCGTGGCCCTATTCATGATTGCAGCATGGCCCTATTCATGGTTGCAGTGTGGCCCTATTCATGATTGCAGCGTGGCTCTATTCATGATTGCAGCATGGCCCTATTCATGGTTGCAGTGTGGCCCTATTCATGATTGCAGCGTGGCCCTATTCATGGTTGCAGTGTGGCCCTATTCATGTTTGCAGCGTGGCTCTATTCATGTTTGCAGCGTGGCCCTATTCATGGTTGCAGCGTGGCTCTATTCATGGTTGCGGAGTGGCCCTATTCATGGTTGCAGTGTGGCCCTATTCATGGTTGCGGAGTGGCCCTATTCATGGTTGCGGAGTGGCCCTATTCATGGTTGCACCGTGGGCCTATTCATGGTTGCAGCATGGGCCTATTCATGGTTGCAGCGTGGCCCTATTCATGGTTGCAGCGTGGCCCTATTTATGGTTGCAGCGTGGCCCTATTCATGGTTGTGGAGTGGCCCTATTCATGGTTGCAACGTAGCCCTATTCATGGTTGCGGAATGGCCCTATTCATGGTTGCAGCATGGCCCTATTCATGATTGCAGCGTGGCCCTATTCATGATTGAAGCATGGCCCTATTCATGGTTGCGGTGTGGCCCTATTCATGATTGCAGCGTGGCCCTATTCATGGTTGCAGCGTGGCCCTATTCATGGTTGCAGCGTGGCCCTATTCATGTGTGGCTCTATTCATGGTTGCAGTGTTGCCCTATTGATGGTTGCAGTGTGGTCCTATTCATGATTGCAGCGTGGCCCTATTCATGGTTGCAGCATGGCCCTATTCATGGTTGCAGCATGGCCCTATTCATGATTGCAGCATGGCCCTATTCATGATTGCAGCATGGCCCTATTCATGGTTGCCATGTGGTCCTATTCATGATTGCAGCGTTGCCCTATTCATGGTTGTGGATTGGCCCTATTTATGGTTGCAGCATGGCCCTATTCATCGTTGCAGCTTGGCCCTATTCATCGATTCAGCTTGGCCCTATTCATGTTTTCAGCATGGCCCTATTCATGATTGCAGCGTGGCCCTATTCATGATTGCAGCATGGCCCTATTCATGGTTGCAGTGTGGCCCTATTCATGTTTGCAGCGTGGCCCTATTCATGGTTGAAGTGTGGTCCTATTCATGTTTGCAGCGTGGTCCTATTCATGGTTGAAGCGTGGCCCTATTCATGTTTGCAGCGTGGCCCTATTCATGGTTGAAGTGTGGTCCTATTCATGTTTGCAGCATGGCCCTATTCATGATTGCAGCGTGGCTCTATTCATGATTGCAGCGTGGCCCTATTCATGGTTGATGTGTGGTCCTATTCATGTTTGCAGCGTGGCTCTATTCATGTTTGCAGCGTGGCCCTATTCATGGTTGCAGCATGGCCCTATTCATGGATGCAGTGTGGCCCTATTCATGGATGCAGTGTGGCCCAATTCATGGTTGCAATGTGGCCCGATTCATGGTTGAAGCGTGGCTCTATTCATGATTGCAGCGTGGTCCTATTCATGGTTGAAGCGTGGCCCTATTCATGGTTCAAGTGTGGCTCTATTCATGGTTGAAGTGTGGCCCTATTCATGTTTGCAGCGTGGCCCTATTCATGGTTGAAGCGTGGCTCTATTCATGATTGCAGCGTGGTCCTATTCATGGTTGAAGCGTGGCCCTATTCATGGTTGAAGCGTGGCTCTATTCATGGTTGCAGCGTGGTCCTATTCATGGTTGAAGCGTGGCCCTATTCATGGTTGAAGCGTGGCTCTATTCATGATTGCAGCGTGGCCCTATTCATGGTTGAAGTGTGGCCCTATTCATGTTTGCAGCGTGGCCCTATTGATGGTTGAAGTGTGGCCCTATTCATGTTTGCAGCGTGGCCCTATTCATGGTTGAAGCGTTGCTCTATTCATGGTTGCAGCATGGCCGTATTCATGGTTGCAGCATGGCCCTGTTCATGGTTGCAGCGTGGCCCTATTCATGGTTGCAGCGTGGCCCTATTCATGGTTGCAGCGTGGCCCTATTCATGTTTGCAACGTGGCCCTATTCATGGTTGAAGCGTTGCTCTATTCATGGTTGCAGCATGGCCGTATTCATGGTTGCAGCATGGCCCTGTGCATGGTTGCAGCGTGGCCCTATTCATGGTTGCAGCGTGGCCCTATTCATGGTTGCAGTGTGGCCCTATTCATGTTTGCAACGTGGCCCTATTCATGGTTGAAGTGTGGTCCTATTCATGTTTGCAGCGTGGCTCTATTCATGATTGCAGCGTGGCCCTATTCATGGTTGAAGTGTGGTCCTATTCATGTTTGCAGCGTGGTCCTATTCATAGTTGAAGCGTGGCTCTATTCATGATTGCAGCGTGGTCCTATTCATGGTTGAAGCGTGGCCCTATTCATGGTTGAAGCGTGGCTCTATTCATGTTTGCAGCGTGGTCCTATTCATGGTTGAAGCGTGGCCCTATTCATGGTTGAAGCGTGGCCCTATTCATGGTTGAAGCATGGCCCTATTCATGGTTGCAGTGTGGCCCTATTCATGTTTGCAGCGTGGCCCTATTCATGGTTGAAGTGTGGTCCTATTCATGTTTGCAGCGTGGTCCTATTCATGGTTGAAGCGTGGCCCTATTCATGTTTGCAGCGTGGCCCTATTCATGGTTGAAGTGTGGTCCTATTCATGTTTGCAGCATGGCCCTATTCATGATTGCAGCGTGGCTCTATTCATGATTGCAGCGTGGCCCTATTCATGGTTGATGTGTGGTCCTATTCATGTTTGCAGCGTGGCTCTATTCATGTTTGCAGCGTGGCCCTATTCATGGTTGCAGCATGGCCCTATTCATGGATGCAGTGTGGCCCAATTCATGGTTGCAATGTGGCCCTATTCATGGTTGAAGCGTGGCTCTATTCATGATTGCAGCGTGGTCCTATTCATGGTTGAAGCGTGGCCCTATTCATGGTTCAAGTGTGGCTCTATTCATGGTTGAAGTGTGGCCCTATTCATGTTTGCAGCGTGGCCCTATTCATGGTTGAAGCGTGGCTCTATTCATGATTGCAGCGTGGTCCTATTCATGGTTGAAGCGTGGCCCTATTCATGGTTGAAGCGTGGCTCTATTCATGGTTGCAGCGTGGTCCTATTCATGGTTGAAGCGTGGCCCTATTCATGGTTGAAGCGTGGCTCTATTCATGATTGCAGCGTGGCCCTATTCATGGTTGAAGTGTGGCCCTATTCATGTTTGCAGCGTGGCCCTATTGATGGTTGAAGTGTGGCCCTATTCATGTTTGCAGCGTGGCCCTATTCATGGTTGAAGCGTTGCTCTATTCATGGTTGCAGCATGGCCGTATTCATGGTTGCAGCATGGCCCTGTTCATGGTTGCAGCGTGGCCCTATTCATGGTTGCAGCGTGGCCCTATTCATGGTTGCAGCGTGGCCCTATTCATGTTTGCAACGTGGCCCTATTCATGGTTGAAGCGTTGCTCTATTCATGGTTGCAGCATGGCCGTATTCATGGTTGCAGCATGGCCCTGTGCATGGTTGCAGCGTGGCCCTATTCATGGTTGCAGCGTGGCCCTATTCATGGTTGCAGTGTGGCCCTATTCATGTTTGCAACGTGGCCCTATTCATGGTTGAAGTGTGGTCCTATTCATGTTTGCAGCGTGGCTCTATTCATGATTGCAGCGTGGCCCTATTCATGGTTGAAGTGTGGTCCTATTCATGTTTGCAGCGTGGTCCTATTCATAGTTGAAGCGTGGCTCTATTCATGATTGCAGCGTGGTCCTATTCATGGTTGAAGCGTGGCCCTATTCATGGTTGAAGCGTGGCTCTATTCATGTTTGCAGCGTGGTCCTATTCATGGTTGAAGCGTGGCCCTATTCATGGTTGAAGCGTGGCCCTATTCATGGTTGAAGCATGGCCCTATTCATGGTTGCAGTGTGGCCCTATTCATGTTTGCAGCGTGGCCCTATTCATGGTTGAAGTGTGGTCCTATTCATGTTTGCAGCGTGGTCCTATTCATGGTTGAAGCGTGGCCCTATTCATGTTTGCAGCGTGGCCCTATTCATGGTTGAAGTGTGGTCCTATTCATGTTTGCAGCATGGCCCTATTCATGATTGCAGCGTGGCTCTATTCATGATTGCAGCGTGGCCCTATTCATGGTTGATGTGTGGTCCTATTCATGTTTGCAGCGTGGTCCTATTCATGGTTGAAGCGTGGCCCTATTCATGGTTGAAGCGTGGCTCTATTCATGATTGCAGCGTGGTCCTATTCATGGTTGAAGCGTGGCCCTATTCATGGTTGAAGCATGGCTCTATTCATGATTGTAGCGTGGTCCTATTCATGGTTGAAGCGTTGCCCTATTCATGGTTGAAGCATGGCTCTATTCATGGTTGAAGTGTGGCCCTATTCATGTTTGCAGCGTGGCCCTATTCATGGTTGAAGCGTGGCTCTATTCATGATTGTAGCGTGGTCCTATTCATGGTTGAAGCGTGGCCCTATTCATGGTTGAAGCGTGGCTCTATTCATGATTGCAGCGTGGCCCTATTCATGGTTGAAGTGTGGCCCTATTCATGTTTGCAGCGTGGCCCTATTGATGGTTGAAGTGTGGCCCTATTCATGTTTGCAGCGTGGCCCTATTCATGGTTGAAGCGTTGCTCTATTCATGGTTGCAGCATGGCCGTATTCATGGTTGCAGCATGGCCCTGTTCATGGTTGCAGCGTGGCCCTATTCATGGTTGCAGCGTGGCCCTATTCATGGTTGCAGCGTGGCCCTATTCATGTTTGCAACGTGGCCCTATTCATGGTTGAAGCGTTGCTCTATTCATGGTTGCAGCATGGCCGTATTCATGGTTGCAGCATGGCCCTGTGCATGGTTGCAGCGTGGCCCTATTCATGGTTGCAGCGTGGCCCTATTCATGGTTGCAGTGTGGCCCTATTCATGTTTGCAACGTGGCCCTATTCATGGTTGAAGTGTGGTCCTATTCATGTTTGCAGCGTGGCTCTATTCATGATTGCAGCGTGGCCCTATTCATGGTTGAAGTGTGGTCCTATTCATGTTTGCAGCGTGGTCCTATTCATAGTTGAAGCGTGGCTCTATTCATGATTGCAGCGTGGTCCTATTCATGGTTGAAGCGTGGCCCTATTCATGGTTGAAGCGTGGCTCTATTCATGTTTGCAGCGTGGTCCTATTCATGGTTGAAGCGTGGCCCTATTCATGGTTGAAGCGTGGCCCTATTCATGGTTGAAGCATGGCCCTATTCATGGTTGCAGTGTGGCCCTATTCATGTTTGCAGCGTGGCCCTATTCATGGTTGAAGTGTGGTCCTATTCATGTTTGCAGCGTGGTCCTATTCATGGTTGAAGCGTGGCCCTATTCATGTTTGCAGCGTGGCCCTATTCATGGTTGAAGTGTGGTCCTATTCATGTTTGCAGCATGGCCCTATTCATGATTGCAGCGTGGCTCTATTCATGATTGCAGCGTGGCCCTATTCATGGTTGATGTGTGGTCCTATTCATGTTTGCAGCGTGGTCCTATTCATGGTTGAAGCGTGGCCCTATTCATGGTTGAAGCGTGGCTCTATTCATGATTGCAGCGTGGTCCTATTCATGGTTGAAGCGTGGCCCTATTCATGGTTGAAGCATGGCTCTATTCATGATTGTAGCGTGGTCCTATTCATGGTTGAAGCGTTGCCCTATTCATGGTTGAAGCATGGCTCTATTCATGGTTGAAGTGTGGCCCTATTCATGTTTGCAGCGTGGCCCTATTCATGGTTGAAGCGTGGCTCTATTCATGATTGTAGCGTGGTCCTATTCATGGTTGAAGCGTGGCCCTATTCATGGTTGAAGCGTGGCCCTATTCATGTTTGCAACGTGGCCCTATTCATGGTTGAAGTATGGTCCTATTCATGTTTGCAGCATGGTCTTATTCATCGTTGAAGCATGGCGCTATTCATGGTTGAAGCGTGGCTCTATTCATGATTGCAGCGTGGTCCTATTCATGGTTGAAGCGTGGCCCTATTCATGGTTGTAGCGTGGCCCTATTCATGGTTGAAGTGTGGTCCTATTCATGTTTGCAGCGTGGTCCTATTCATGGTTGAAGCGTGGCCCTATTCATGATTGCAGCCTGGCTCTATTCATGATTGCAGCGTGGCCCTATTCATGGTTGAAGTGTGGTCCTATTCATGTTTGCAGCATGGTCCTATTCATGGTTGAAGCGTGGCCCTATTCATGGTTGAAGCGTGGCTCTATTCATGATTGCAGCGTGGTCCTATTCATGGTTGAAGCGTGGCCCTATTCATGGTTGAAGCGTGGCCCTATTCATGTTTGCAACGTGGCCCTATTCATGATTGCAGCATGGCCCTATTCATGATTGAAGCATGGCCCTATTCATGGTTGCGGTGTGGCCCTATTCATGATTGCAGCGTGGCCCTATTCATGGTTGCAGCGTGGCCCTATTCATGGTTGCAGCGTGGCCCTATTCATGCGTGGCTCTATTCATGGTTGCAGTGTTGCCCTATTGATGGTTGCAGTGTGGTCCTATTCATGATTGCAGCGTGGCCCTATTCATGGTTGCAGCATGGCCCTATTCATGATTGCAGCATGGCCCTATTCATGATTGCAGCATGGCCATATTCATGGTTGCCATATGGTCCTATTCATGATTGCAGCGTTGCCCTATTCATGGTTGTGGATTGGCCCTATTTATGGTTGCAGCATGGCCCTATTCATCGTTGCAGCGTGGCCCTATTCATGTTTTCAGCATGGCCCTATTCATGATTGCAGCGTGGCCCTATTCATGATTGCAGCATGGCCCTATTCATGGTTGCAGTGTGGCCCTATTCATGATTGCAGCGTGGCTCTATTCATGATTGCAGCATGGCCCTATTCATGGTTGCAGTGTGGCCCTATTCATGATTGCAGCGTGGCCCTATTCATGGTTGCAGTGTGGCCCTATTCATGTTTGCAGCGTGGCTCTATTCATGTTTGCAGCGTGGCCCTATTCATGGTTGCAGCGTGGCTCTATTCATGGTTGCGGAGTGGCCCTATTCATGGTTGCAGTGTGGCCCTATTCATGGTTGCGGAGTGGCCCTATTCATGGTTGCGGAGTGGCCCTATTCATGGTTGCACCGTGGGCCTATTCATGGTTGCAGCATGGGCCTATTCATGGTTGCAGCGTGGCCCTATTCATGGTTGCAGCGTGGCCCTATTTATGGTTGCAGCGTGGCCCTATTCATGGTTGTGGAGTGGCCCTATTCATGGTTGCAACGTAGCCCTATTCATGGTTGCGGAATGGCCCTATTCATGGTTGCAGCATGGCCCTATTCATGATTGCAGCGTGGCCCTATTCATGATTGAAGCATGGCCCTATTCATGGTTGCGGTGTGGCCCTATTCATGATTGCAGCGTGGCCCTATTCATGGTTGCAGCGTGGCCCTATTCATGGTTGCAGCGTGGCCCTATTCATGTGTGGCTCTATTCATGGTTGCAGTGTTGCCCTATTGATGGTTGCAGTGTGGTCCTATTCATGATTGCAGCGTGGCCCTATTCATGGTTGCAGCATGGCCCTATTCATGGTTGCAGCATGGCCCTATTCATGATTGCAGCATGGCCCTATTCATGATTGCAGCATGGCCCTATTCATGGTTGCCATGTGGTCCTATTCATGATTGCAGCGTTGCCCTATTCATGGTTGTGGATTGGCCCTATTTATGGTTGCAGCATGGCCCTATTCATCGTTGCAGCTTGGCCCTATTCATCGATTCAGCTTGGCCCTATTCATGTTTTCAGCATGGCCCTATTCATGATTGCAGCGTGGCCCTATTCATGATTGCAGCATGGCCCTATTCATGGTTGCAGTGTGGCCCTATTCATGTTTGCAGCGTGGCCCTATTCATGGTTGAAGTGTGGTCCTATTCATGTTTGCAGCGTGGTCCTATTCATGGTTGAAGCGTGGCCCTATTCATGTTTGCAGCGTGGCCCTATTCATGGTTGAAGTGTGGTCCTATTCATGTTTGCAGCATGGCCCTATTCATGATTGCAGCGTGGCTCTATTCATGATTGCAGCGTGGCCCTATTCATGGTTGATGTGTGGTCCTATTCATGTTTGCAGCGTGGCTCTATTCATGTTTGCAGCGTGGCCCTATTCATGGTTGCAGCATGGCCCTATTCATGGATGCAGTGTGGCCCTATTCATGGATGCAGTGTGGCCCAATTCATGGTTGCAATGTGGCCCGATTCATGGTTGAAGCGTGGCTCTATTCATGATTGCAGCGTGGTCCTATTCATGGTTGAAGCGTGGCCCTATTCATGGTTCAAGTGTGGCTCTATTCATGGTTGAAGTGTGGCCCTATTCATGTTTGCAGCGTGGCCCTATTCATGGTTGAAGCGTGGCTCTATTCATGATTGCAGCGTGGTCCTATTCATGGTTGAAGCGTGGCCCTATTCATGGTTGAAGCGTGGCTCTATTCATGGTTGCAGCGTGGTCCTATTCATGGTTGAAGCGTGGCCCTATTCATGGTTGAAGCGTGGCTCTATTCATGATTGCAGCGTGGCCCTATTCATGGTTGAAGTGTGGCCCTATTCATGTTTGCAGCGTGGCCCTATTGATGGTTGAAGTGTGGCCCTATTCATGTTTGCAGCGTGGCCCTATTCATGGTTGAAGCGTTGCTCTATTCATGGTTGCAGCATGGCCGTATTCATGGTTGCAGCATGGCCCTGTTCATGGTTGCAGCGTGGCCCTATTCATGGTTGCAGCGTGGCCCTATTCATGGTTGCAGCGTGGCCCTATTCATGTTTGCAACGTGGCCCTATTCATGGTTGAAGCGTTGCTCTATTCATGGTTGCAGCATGGCCGTATTCATGGTTGCAGCATGGCCCTGTGCATGGTTGCAGCGTGGCCCTATTCATGGTTGCAGCGTGGCCCTATTCATGGTTGCAGTGTGGCCCTATTCATGTTTGCAACGTGGCCCTATTCATGGTTGAAGTGTGGTCCTATTCATGTTTGCAGCGTGGCTCTATTCATGATTGCAGCGTGGCCCTATTCATGGTTGAAGTGTGGTCCTATTCATGTTTGCAGCGTGGTCCTATTCATAGTTGAAGCGTGGCTCTATTCATGATTGCAGCGTGGTCCTATTCATGGTTGAAGCGTGGCCCTATTCATGGTTGAAGCGTGGCTCTATTCATGTTTGCAGCGTGGTCCTATTCATGGTTGAAGCGTGGCCCTATTCATGGTTGAAGCGTGGCCCTATTCATGGTTGAAGCATGGCCCTATTCATGGTTGCAGTGTGGCCCTATTCATGTTTGCAGCGTGGCCCTATTCATGGTTGAAGTGTGGTCCTATTCATGTTTGCAGCGTGGTCCTATTCATGGTTGAAGCGTGGCCCTATTCATGTTTGCAGCGTGGCCCTATTCATGGTTGAAGTGTGGTCCTATTCATGTTTGCAGCATGGCCCTATTCATGATTGCAGCGTGGCTCTATTCATGATTGCAGCGTGGCCCTATTCATGGTTGATGTGTGGTCCTATTCATGTTTGCAGCGTGGCTCTATTCATGTTTGCAGCGTGGCCCTATTCATGGTTGCAGCATGGCCCTATTCATGGATGCAGTGTGGCCCAATTCATGGTTGCAATGTGGCCCTATTCATGGTTGAAGCGTGGCTCTATTCATGATTGCAGCGTGGTCCTATTCATGGTTGAAGCGTGGCCCTATTCATGGTTCAAGTGTGGCTCTATTCATGGTTGAAGTGTGGCCCTATTCATGTTTGCAGCGTGGCCCTATTCATGGTTGAAGCGTGGCTCTATTCATGATTGCAGCGTGGTCCTATTCATGGTTGAAGCGTGGCCCTATTCATGGTTGAAGCGTGGCTCTATTCATGGTTGCAGCGTGGTCCTATTCATGGTTGAAGCGTGGCCCTATTCATGGTTGAAGCGTGGCTCTATTCATGATTGCAGCGTGGCCCTATTCATGGTTGAAGTGTGGCCCTATTCATGTTTGCAGCGTGGCCCTATTGATGGTTGAAGTGTGGCCCTATTCATGTTTGCAGCGTGGCCCTATTCATGGTTGAAGCGTTGCTCTATTCATGGTTGCAGCATGGCCGTATTCATGGTTGCAGCATGGCCCTGTTCATGGTTGCAGCGTGGCCCTATTCATGGTTGCAGCGTGGCCCTATTCATGGTTGCAGCGTGGCCCTATTCATGTTTGCAACGTGGCCCTATTCATGGTTGAAGCGTTGCTCTATTCATGGTTGCAGCATGGCCGTATTCATGGTTGCAGCATGGCCCTGTGCATGGTTGCAGCGTGGCCCTATTCATGGTTGCAGCGTGGCCCTATTCATGGTTGCAGTGTGGCCCTATTCATGTTTGCAACGTGGCCCTATTCATGGTTGAAGTGTGGTCCTATTCATGTTTGCAGCGTGGCTCTATTCATGATTGCAGCGTGGCCCTATTCATGGTTGAAGTGTGGTCCTATTCATGTTTGCAGCGTGGTCCTATTCATAGTTGAAGCGTGGCTCTATTCATGATTGCAGCGTGGTCCTATTCATGGTTGAAGCGTGGCCCTATTCATGGTTGAAGCGTGGCTCTATTCATGTTTGCAGCGTGGTCCTATTCATGGTTGAAGCGTGGCCCTATTCATGGTTGAAGCGTGGCCCTATTCATGGTTGAAGCATGGCCCTATTCATGGTTGCAGTGTGGCCCTATTCATGTTTGCAGCGTGGCCCTATTCATGGTTGAAGTGTGGTCCTATTCATGTTTGCAGCGTGGTCCTATTCATGGTTGAAGCGTGGCCCTATTCATGTTTGCAGCGTGGCCCTATTCATGGTTGAAGTGTGGTCCTATTCATGTTTGCAGCATGGCCCTATTCATGATTGCAGCGTGGCTCTATTCATGATTGCAGCGTGGCCCTATTCATGGTTGATGTGTGGTCCTATTCATGTTTGCAGCGTGGTCCTATTCATGGTTGAAGCGTGGCCCTATTCATGGTTGAAGCGTGGCTCTATTCATGATTGCAGCGTGGTCCTATTCATGGTTGAAGCGTGGCCCTATTCATGGTTGAAGCATGGCTCTATTCATGATTGTAGCGTGGTCCTATTCATGGTTGAAGCGTTGCCCTATTCATGGTTGAAGCATGGCTCTATTCATGGTTGAAGTGTGGCCCTATTCATGTTTGCAGCGTGGCCCTATTCATGGTTGAAGCGTGGCTCTATTCATGATTGTAGCGTGGTCCTATTCATGGTTGAAGCGTGGCCCTATTCATGGTTGAAGCGTGGCCCTATTCATGTTTGCAACGTGGCCCTATTCATGGTTGAAGTATGGTCCTATTCATGTTTGCAGCATGGTCTTATTCATCGTTGAAGCATGGCGCTATTCATGGTTGAAGCGTGGCTCTATTCATGATTGCAGCGTGGTCCTATTCATGGTTGAAGCGTGGCCCTATTCATGGTTGTAGCGTGGCCCTATTCATGGTTGAAGTGTGGTCCTATTCATGTTTGCAGCGTGGTCCTATTCATGGTTGAAGCGTGGCCCTATTCATGATTGCAGCCTGGCTCTATTCATGATTGCAGCGTGGCCCTATTCATGGTTGAAGTGTGGTCCTATTCATGTTTGCAGCATGGTCCTATTCATGGTTGAAGCGTGGCCCTATTCATGGTTGAAGCGTGGCTCTATTCATGATTGCAGCGTGGTCCTATTCATGGTTGAAGCGTGGCCCTATTCATGGTTGAAGCATGGCTCTATTCATGATTGCAGCGTGGTCCTATTCATGGTTGAAGCGTGGCCCTATTCATGGTTGAAGCGTGGCTTTATTCATGGTTGAAGTGTGGCCCTATTCATGATTGCAGCATGGTCCTATTCATGGTTGAAGCGTGGCCCTATTCATGGTTGAAGCGTGGCCCTATTCATGTTTGCAACGTGGCCCTATTCATGGTTGAAGTGTGGTCCTATTCATGTTTGCAGCATGGTCCTATTCATGGTTGAAGCGTGGCGCTATTCATGGTTGAAGCGTGGCCCTATTCATGGTTGAAGCATGGCCCTATTCATGGTTGCAGTGTGGCCCTATTCATGTTTGCAGCGTGGCCCTATTCATGGTTGAAGCGTGGCTCTATTCATGATTGCAGCGTGGTCCTATTCATGGTTGAAGCGTGGCCCTATTCATGGTTCAAGTGTGGCTCTATTCATGGTTGAAGTGTGGCCCTATTCATGTTTGCAGCGTGGCCCTATTCATGGTTGAAGCGTGGCTCTATTCATGATTGCAGCGTGGTCCTATTCATGGTTGAAGCGTGGCCCTATTCATGGTTGAAGCGTGGCCCTATTCATGGTTGCAGCGTTGCCCTATTCATGATTGCAGCGTGGTCCTACTCATGTTTGCAGCGTGGTCCTATTCATGGTTGAAGCGTGGCCCTATTCATGGTTGCAGCGTGGCCCTATTCATGTTTGCAGCGTGGCCCTATTCATGGTTGAAGTGTGGTCCTATTCATGTTTGCAGCGTGGTCCTATTCATGGTTGAAGCGTGGCCCTATTCATGATTGCAGCGTGGCTCTATTCATGATTGCAGCGTGGCCCTATTCATGGTTAAAGTGTGGTCCTATTCATGTTTGCAGCGTGGTCCTATTCATGGTTGAAGCGTGGCCCTATTCATGGTTGAAGCATGGCTCTATTCATGATTGCAGAGTGGTCCTATTCATGGTTGAAGCGTGGCCCTATTCATGGTTGAAGCGTGGCTCTATTCATGGTTGAAGTGTGGCCCTATTCATGTTTGCAGCGTGGCCCTATTCATGGTTGAAGCGTGGCTCTATTCATGATTGCAGCGTGGTCCTATTCATGGTTGAAGCGTGGCCCTATTCATGGTTGAAGCGTGGCCCTATTCATGTTTGCAACGTGGCCCTATTCATGGTTGAAGTGTGGTCCTATTCATGTTTGCAGCGTGGTCCTATTCATGGTTGAAGCGTGGCGCTATTCATGGTTGAAGCGTGGCTCTATTCATGATTGCAGCGTGGTCCTATTCATGGTTGAAGCGTGGCGCTTTTCATGGTTGAAGCGTGGCTCTATTCATGATTGCAGCATGGTCCTATTCATGATTGCAGCGTGGCTCTATTCATGATTGCAGCATGGCCCTATTCATGGTTGCAGTGTGGCCCTATTCATGATTGCAGCGTGGCCCTATTCATGGTTGCAGTGTGGCCCTATTCATGTTTGCAGCGTGGCCCTATTCATGGTTGTGGAGTGGCCCTATTCATGGTTGCAGCATAGCCCTATTCATGGTTGCGGAATGGCCCTATTCATGGTTGCAGCGTGGCCCTATTCATGATTGCAGCGTGGCCCTATTCATGATTGAAGCATGGCCCTATTCATGGTTGCGGTGTGGCCCTATTCATGATTGCAGCGTGGCCCTATTCATGGTTGCAGCGTGGCCCTATTCATGGTTGCAGCGTGGCCCTATTCATGCGTGGCTCTATTCATGGTTGCAGTGTTGCCCTATTGATGGTTGCAGTGTGGTCCTATTCATGATTGCAGCGTGGCCCTATTCATGGTTGCAGCATGGCCCTATTCATGATTGCAGCATGGCCCTATTCATGATTGCAGCATGGCCATATTCATGGTTGCCATATGGTCCTATTCATGATTGCAGCGTTGCCCTATTCATGGTTGTGGATTGGCCCTATTTATGGTTGCAGCATGGCCCTATTCATCGTTGCAGCGTGGCCCTATTCATGTTTTCAGCATGGCCCTATTCATGATTGCAGCGTGGCCCTATTCATGATTGCAGCATGGCCCTATTCATGGTTGCAGTGTGGTCCTATTCATGATTGCAGCGTGGCTCTATTCATGATTGCAGCATGGCCCTATTCATGGTTGCAGTGTGGCCCTATTCATGATTGCAGCGTGGCCCTATTCATGGTTGCAGTGTGGCCCTATTCATGTTTGCAGCGTGGCTCTATTCATGTTTGCAGCGTGGCCCTATTCATGGTTGCAGCGTGGCTCTATTCATGGTTGCGGAGTGGCCCTATTCATGGTTGCAGTGTGGCCCTATTCATGGTTGCGGAGTGGCCCTATTCATGGTTGCGGAGTGGCCCTATTCATGGTTGCACCGTGGGCCTATTCATGGTTGCAGCATGGGCCTATTCATGGTTGCAGCGTGGCCCTATTCATGGTTGCAGCGTGGCCCTATTCATGGTTGCAGCGTGGCCCTATTCATGGTTGTGGAGTGGCCCTATTCATGGTTGCAACGTAGCCCTATTCATGGTTGCGGAATGGCCCTATTCATTGTTGCAGCGTGGCCCTATTCATGATTGCAGCGTGGCCCTATTCATGATTGAAGCATGGCCCTATTCATGGTTGCGGTGTGGCCCTATTCATGATTGCAGCGTGGCCCTATTCATGGTTGCAGCGTGGCCCTATTCATGGTTGCAGCGTGGCCCTATTCATGTGTGGCTCTATCCATGGTTGCAGTGTTGCCCTATTGATGGTTGCAGTGTGGTCCTATTCATGATTGCAGCGTGGCCCTATTCATGGTTGCGGTGTGGCCCTATTCATGATTGCAGCGTGGCCCTATTCATGGTTGCAGCGTGGCCCTATTCATAGTTGCAGCGTGGCCCTATTCATGTGTGGCTCTATCCATGGTTGCAGTGTTGCCTATTGATGGTTGCAGTGTGGTCCTATTCATGATTGCAGCATGGCCCTATTCATGGTTGCCATGTGGTCCTATTCATGATTGCAGCGTTGCCCTATTCATGGTTGTGGATTGGCCCTATTCATGGTTGTGGATTGGCCCTATTTATGGTTGCAGCATGGCCCTATTCATCGTTGCAGCTTGGCCCTATTCATCGTTGCAGCTTGGCCCTATTCATGTTTTCAGCATGGCCCTATTCATGATTGCAGCGTGGCCCTATTCATGATTGCAGCATGGCCCTATTCATGGTTGCAGTGTGGCCCTATTCATGTTTGCAGCGTGGCTCTATTCATGTTTGCAGCGTGGCCCTATTCATGGTTGCAGCATGGCCCTATTCATGGATGCAGTGTGGCCCAATTCATGGTTGCAATGTGGCCCTATTCATGGTTGAAGCGTGGCTCTATTCATGATTGCAGCGTGGTCCTATTCATGGTTGAAGCGTGGCCCTATTCATGGTTGAAGTGTGGCTCTATTCATGGTTGAAGTGTGGCCCTATTCATGTTTGCAGCGTGGCCCTATTCATGGTTGAAGCGTGGCTCTATTCATGATTGCAGCGTGGTCCTATTCATGGTTGAAGCGTGGCCCTATTCATGGTTGAAGCGTGGCTCTATTCATGGTTGCAGCGTGGTCCTATTCATGGTTGAAGCATGGCCCTATTCATGGTTGAAGCGTGGCTCTATTCATGATTGCAGCATGGCCCTATTCATGGTTGAAGTGTGGCCCTATTCATGTTTGCAGCGTGGCCCTATTGATGGTTGAAGTGTGGCCCTATTCATGTTTGCAGCGTGGCCCTATTCATGGTTGAAGCGTTGCTCTATTCATGGTTGCAGCATGGCCGTATTCATGGTTGCAGCATGGCCCTGTTCATGGTTGCAGCGTGGCCCTATTCATGGTTGCAGCGTGGCCCTATTCATGGTTGCAGCGTGGCCCTATTCATGTTTGCAACGTGGCCCTATTCATGGTTGAAGCGTTGCTCTATTCATGGTTGCAGCATGGCCGTATTCATGGTTGCAGCATGGCCCTGTGCATGGTTGCAGCATGGCCATATTCATGGTTGCAGCGTGGCCCTATTCATGGTTGCAGCGTGGCCCTATTCATGTTTGCAACGTGGCCCTATTCATGGTTGAAGTGTGGTCCTATTCATGTTTGCAGCGTGGCTCTATTCATGATTGCAGCGTGGCCTTATTCATGGTTGAAGTGTGGTCCTATTCATGTTTGCAGCGTGGTCCTATTCATGGTTGAAGCGTGGCTCTATTCATGATTGCAGCGTGGTCCTATTCATGGTTGAAGCGTGGCCCTATTCATGGTTGAAGCGTGGCTCTATTCATGTTTGCAGCGTGGTCCTATTCATGGTTGAAGCGTGGCCCTATTCATGGTTGAAGCGTGGCCCTATTCATGGTTGAAGCGTGGCCCTATTCATGATTGCAGCGTGGCCCTATTCATGGTTGAAGTGTGGTCCTATTCATGTTTGCAGCGTGGTCCTATTCATGGTTGAAGCGTGGCTCTATTCATGATTGCAGCGTGGTCCTATTCATGGTTGAAGCGTGGCCCTATTCATGGTTGAAGCGTGGCTCTATTCATGTTTGCAGCGTGGTCCTATTCATGGTTGAAGCGTGGCCCTATTCATGGTTGAAGCGTGGCCCTATTCATGGTTGAAGCGTGGCCCTATTAATGGTTGCAGTGTGGCCCTATTCATGTTTGCAGCGTGGCCCTATTCATGGTTGAAGTGTGGTCCTATTCATGTTTGCAGCGTGGTCCTATTCATGGTTGAAGCGTGGCCCTATTCATGTTTGCAGCGTGGCCCTATTCATGGTTGAAGTGTGGTCCTATTCATGTTTGCAGCATGGCCCTATTCATGATTGCAGCGTGGCTCTATTCATGATTGCAGCATGGCCCTATTGATGGTTGCAGTGTGGTCCTATTCATGATTGCAGCGTGGCCCTATTCATGGTTGCAGCATGGCCCTATTCATGATTGCAGCATGGCCCTATTCATGATTGCAGCATGGCCATATTCATGGTTGCCATATGGTCCTATTCATGATTGCAGCGTTGCCCTATTCATGGTTGTGGATTGGCCCTATTTATGGTTGCAGCATGGCCCTATTCATCGTTGCAGCGTGGCCCTATTCATGTTTTCAGCATGGCCCTATTCATGATTGCAGCGTGGCCCTATTCATGATTGCAGCATGGCCCTATTCATGGTTGCAGTGTGGCCCTATTCATGATTGCAGCGTGGCTCTATTCATGATTGCAGCATGGCCCTATTCATGGTTGCAGTGTGGCCCTATTCATGATTGCAGCGTGGCCCTATTCATGGTTGCAGTGTGGCCCTATTCATGTTTGCAGCGTGGTCCTATTCATGGTTGAAGCGTGGCCCTATTCATGGTTGAAGCGTGGCTCTATTCATGATTGCAGCGTGGTCCTATTCATGGTTGAAGCGTGGCCCTATTCATGGTTGAAGCATGGCTCTATTCATGATTGCAGCGTGGTCCTATTCATGGTTGAAGCGTGGCCCTATTCATGGTTGAAGCGTGGCTCTATTCATGGTTGAAGTGTGGCCCTATTCATGATTGCAGCATGGTCCTATTAATGGTTGAAGCGTGGCCCTATTCATGGTTGAAGCGTGGCCCTATTCATGTTTGCAACGTGGCCCTATTCATGGTTGAAGTGTGGTCCTATTCATGTTTGCAGCATGGTCCTATTCATGGTTGAAGCGTGGCGATATTCATGGTTGAAGCGTGGCTCTTTTCATGATTGAAGCGTGGTCCTATTCATGGTTGAAGCGTGGCCCTATTCATGGTTGAAGCGTGGCCCTATTCATGGTTGCAGCGTTGCCCTATTCATGATTGCAGCGTGGTCCTATTCATGTTTGCAGCGTGGTCCTATTCATGGTTGAAGCGTGGCCCTATTCATGGTTGAAGCATGGCTCTATTCATGATTGCAGAGTGGTCCTATTCATGGTTGAAGCGTGGCCCTATTCATGGTTGAAGCGTGGCTCTATTCATGGTTGAAGTGTGGCCCTATTCATGTTTGCAGCGTGGCCCTATTCATGGTTGAAGCGTGGCTCTATTCATGATTGCAGCGTGGTCCTATTCATGGTTGAAGCGTGGCCCTATTCATGGTTGAAGCGTGGCCCTATTCATGTTTGCAACGTGGCCCTATTCATGGTTGAAGTGTGGTCCTATTCATGTTTGCAGCGTGGTCCTATTCATGGTTGAAGCGTGGCGCTATTCATGGTTGAAGCGTGGCTCTATTCATGATTGCAGCGTGGTCCTATTCATGGTTGAAGTGTGGCCCTATTCATGGTTGAAGCGTGGCTCTATTCATGGTTGCAGCGTGGTCCTATTCATGGTTGAAGCGTGGCTCTATTCATGATTGCAGCGTGGCCCTATTCATGATTGAAGCGTGGCCCTATTCATGTTTGCAGCGTGGCCCTATTGATGGTTGAAGTGTGGCCCTATTCATGTTTGCAGCGTGGCCCTATTCATGGTTGAAGCGTGGCTCTATTCATGGTTGCAGCATGGCCATATTCATGGTTGCAGCATGGCCCTGTTCATGGTTGCAGCATGGCCCTATTCATGGTTGCAGCGTGGCCCTATTCATGGTTGCAGCGTGGCCCTATTCATGTTTGCAACGTGGCCCTATTCATGGTTGAAGTGTGGTCCTATTCATGTTTGCAGCGTGGTCCTATTCATGGTTGAAGCGTGGCCCTATTCATGATTGCAGCGTGGCTCTATTCATGATTGCAGCGTGGCCCTATTCATGGTTGAAGTGTGGTCCTATTCATGTTTGCAGCATGATCTTATTCATGGTTGAAGCGTGGCCCTATTCATGGTTTCAGCATGGCCCTATTCATGATTGCAGTGTGGCCCTATTCATGATTGCAGCGTGGCCCTATTCATGGTTGAAGCGTGGCCCTATTCATGGTTGAAGCGTGGCCCTATTCATGGTTGCAGCGTTGCCCTATTCATGATTGCAGCGTGGTCCTATTCATGTTTGCAGCGTGGTCCTATTCATGGTTGCAGCGTGGCCCTATTCATGGTTGCAGCATGTCCCTATTCATGTTTGCAGATGGCCCTATTCATGGTTGAAGTGTGGTCCTATTCATGTTTGCATCGTGGTCCTATTCATGGTTGAAGCGTGGCTCTATTCATGATTGCAGCGTGGCTCTATTCATGATTGCAGCGTGGCCCTATTCATGGTTGAAGTGTGGTCCTATTCATGTTTGCAGCGTGGTCCTATTCATGGTTGAAGCGTGGCCCTATTCATGGTTGAAGCGTGGCTCTATTCATGATTGCAGCGTGGTCTTATTCCTGGTTGAAGCGTGGCCCTATTCATGGTTGAAGCGTGGCCCTATTCATGATTGCAGCGTGGCCCTATTCATGGTTGAAGTGTGGCCCTATTCATGGTTGCAGCGTTGCCCTATTCATGATTGCAGCGTGGTCCTATTCATGTTTGCAGCGTGGTCCTATTCATGGTTGCAGCGTGGCCCTATTCATGGTTGCAGCATGGCCCTATTCATGTTTACAGCGTGACCCTATTCATGGTTGAAGTGTGGTCCTATTCATGTTTGCAGTGTGGTCCCATTCATGGTTGAAGCATGGCCCTATTCATGATTGCAGCGTGGCCCTATTCATGATTGCAGCATGGCCCTATTCATGGTTGAAGTGTGGTCCTATTCATGTTTGCAGCGTGGTCCTATTCATGGTTGAAGCGTGGCCCTATTCATGGTTGAAGCGTGGCTCTATTCATGATTGCAGCGTGGTCTTATTCATGGTTGAAGCGTGGCCCTATTCATGGTTGAAGCATGGCTCTATTCATGATTGCAGCGTGGTCCTATTCATGGTTGAAGCGTGGCCCTATTCATGGTTGATGCGTGGCTCTATTCATGGTTGAAGTGTGGCCCTATTCATGTTTGCAGCGTGGCCCTATTCATGGTTGAAGCGTGGCTCTATTCATGATTGCAGCGTGGTCCTATTCATGGTTGAAGCGTGGCCCTATTCATGGTTGAAGCGTGGCTCTATTCATGATTGCAGCATGGTCCTATTCATGGTTGAAGTGTGGCCCTATTCATGGTTGAAGCGTGGCCCTATTCATGGTTGAAGCGTGGCTCTATTCATGATTGCAGCGTGGTCCTATTCATGGTTGAAGCGTGGCCCTATTCATGGTTGAAGCATGGCTCTATTCATGATTGCAGCGTGGTCCTATTCATGTTTGCAGCGTGGTCCTATTCATGGTTGAAGCGTGGCCCTATTCATGATTGCAGCGTGGCTCTATTCACGATTGCAGCGTGGCCCTATTCATGGTTGAAGTGTGGTCCTATTCATGTTTGGAGCATGGTCCTATTCATGGTTGAAGCGTGGCCCTATTCATGGTTGAAGCGTGGCTCTATTCATGATTGCAGCATGGTCCTATTCATGGTTGAAGCGTGGCCCCATTCATGGTTGAAGCGTGGCCCTATTCATGGTTGAAGCGTGGCTCTATTCATGATTGCAGCGTGGTCCTATTCATGGTTGAAGCGTGGCCCTATTCATGGTTGAAGCGTGGCTCTATTCATGGTTGAAGTGTGGCCCTATTCATGTTTGCAGCGTGGCCCTATTCATGGTTGGAGCGTGGCTCTATTCATGATTGCAGCATGGTCCTATTCATGGTTGAAGTGTGGTCCTATTCATGTTTGCAGCGTGGTCCTATTCATGGTTGAAGCGTGGCCCTATTCATGGTTGAAGCGTGGCTCTATTCATGGTTGAAGTGTGGCCCTATTCATGTTTGCAGCGTGGCCCTATTCATGGTTGGAGCGTGGCTCTATTCATGATTGCAGCGTGGTCCTATTCATGGTTGAAGTGTGGTCCTATTCATGTTTGCAGCGTGGTCCTATTCATGGTTTAAGCGTGGCCCTATTCATGGTTGAAGCGTGGCTCTATTCATGGTTGAAGCGTGGCCCTATTCATGGTTGAAGCGTGGCCCTATTCATGGTTGAAGCATGGCTCTATTCATGGTTGAAGCGTGGCCCTATTCATGGTTGAAGCGTGGCTCTATTCATGATTGCAGCATGGTCCTATTCTTGGTTGAAGCGTGGCCCTATTCATGGTTGAAGCGTGGCCCTATTCATGGTTGAAGCGTGGCTCTATTCATGATTGCAGCGTGGTCCTATTCATGGTTGAAGCGTGGCCCTATTCATGGTTGAAGCATGGCTCTATTCATGATTGCAGCGTGGTCCTATTCATGTTTGCAGCGTGGTCCTATTCATGGTTGAAGCGTGGCCCTATTCATGATTGCAGCGTGGCTCTATTCACGATTGCAGCGTGGCCCTATTCATGGTTGAAGTGTGGTCCTATTCATGTTTGCAGCATGGTCCTATTCATGGTTGAAGCATGGCCCTATTCATGGTTGAAGCGTGGCTCTATTCATGATTGCAGCATGGTCCTATTCATGGTTGAAGCGTGGCCCCATTCATGGTTGAAGCGTGGCCCTATTCATGGTTGAAGCGTGGCTCTATTCATGATTGCAGCGTGGTCCTATTCATGGTTGAAGCGTGGCCCTATTCATGGTTGAAGCGTGGCTCTATTCATGGTTGAAGTGTGGCCCTATTCATGTTTGCAGCGTGGCCCTATTCATGGTTGGAGCGTGGCTCTATTCATGATTGCAGCGTGGTCCTATTCATGGTTGAAGTGTGGTCCTATTCATGTTTGCAGCGTGGTCCTATTCATGGTTGAAGCGTGGCCCTATTCATGGTTGAAGCGTGGCTCTATTCATGGTTGAAGTGTGGCCCTATTCATGTTTGCAGCGTGGCCCTATTCATGGTTGGAGCGTGGCTCTATTCATGATTGCAGCGTGGTCCTATTCATGGTTGAAGTGTGGTCCTATTCATGTTTGCAGCGTGGTCCTATTCATGGTTGAAGTGTGGCCCTATTCATGGTTGAAGCGTGGCTCTATTCAGGGTTGAAGTGTGGCCCTGTTCATGTTTGCAGCGTGGCCCTATTCATGGTTGGAGCATGGCTCTATTCATGATTGCAGCGTGGCCCTATTCATGGTTGAAGTGTGGTCCTATTCATGTTTGCAGCGTGGTCCTATTCATGGTTGAAGCGTGGCCCTATTCATGGTTGAAGTGTGGCTCTATTCATGGTTGAAGCGTGGCTCTATTCATGATTGCAGCGTGGTCCTATTCATGGTTGAAGCGTGGCCCTATTCATGGTTACAGTGTTGCCCTATTCATGATTGCAGCGTGGCCCTATTCATGATTGCAGTGTAGCCCTCTTCATGATTGCAGCGTGGCCCTATTCATGGTTGAAGCGTGGCCCTATTCATGGTTGAAGCATGGCTCTATTCATGGTTGAAGCGTGGTCCTATTCATGGTTGAAGCGTGGCCCTATTCATGGTTGAAGCATGGCTCGATTCATGGTTGAAGCGTGGCCCTATTCATGGTTGAAGCGTGGCCCTATTCATGATTGCAGCGTGGCCCTATTCATGGTTGAAGCGTGGCCCTATTCATGGTTGCAGCGTTGCCCTATTCATGATTGCAGCGTGGTCCTATTCATGTTTGCAGCGTGGTCCTATTCATGGTTGAAGCGTGGCCCTATACATGGTTGAAGCGTGGCCCTATTCATGGTTGAAGCGTGGCTCTATTCATGATTGAAGCGTGGCCCTATTCATGATTGCAGCGTGGCCCTATTCATGATTGCAGTGTGGCCCTATTCATGGTTCAAGCATGGCCCTATTCATGATTGCAGTGTGGCCCTATTCATGATTGCAGCGTGGCTCTATTCATGATTGCAGCATGGCCCTATTCATGGTTGAAGTGTGGTCCTATTCATGTTTGCAGCATGGTCCTATTCATGGTTGAAGCGTGGCCCTATTCATGGTTGAAGCGTGGCTCTATTCATGATTGCAGCATGGTCCTATTCATGGTTGAAGCGTGGCCCTATTCATGGTTGAAGCGTGGCCCTATTCATGGTTGAAGCGTGGCTCTATTCATGATTGCAGCGTGGTCCTATTCATGGTTGAAGCGTGGCCCTATTGATGGTTGAAGCGTGGCTCTATTCATGGTTGAAGTGTGGCCCTATTCATGTTTGCAGCGTGGCCCTATTCATGTTTGCAGCGTGGCCCTATTCATGGTTGGAGCGTGGCTCTATTCATGATTGCAGCGTGGTCCTATTCATGGTTGAAGCGTGGCCATATTCATGGTTGAAGCGTGGCCCTATTCATGGTTGAAGCGTGGCCCTATTCAAGGTTGAAGTGTGGTCCTATTCATGTTTGCAGCGTGGTCGTATTCATGGTTGAAGCGTGGCCCTATTCATGGTTGAAGCGTGGCTCTATTCATGGTTGAAGCATGGCTCTATTCATGATTGCAGCGTGGTCCTATTCATGGTTGAAGCGTGGCCCTATTCATGGTTGAAGCGTGGCTCTATTCATGATTGCAGCGTGGTCCTATTCATGGTTGAAGTGTGGCCCTATTCATGGTTGCAGCGTTGCCCTATTCATGATTGCAGCGTGGCCCTATTCATGATTGCAGTGTGGCCCTATTCATGATTGCAGCGTGGCCCTATTCATGGTTGAAGCGTGGCCCTATTCATGGTTGCAGCGTTGCCCTATTCATGATTGCAGCGTGGTCCTATTCATGGTTGAAGCGTGGCCCTATTCATGGTTGAAGCATGGCTCTATTCATGGTTGAATCGTGGCCCTATTCATGATTGCAGCGTGGCCCTATTCATGGTTGCAGCGTTGCCCTATTCATGATTGCAGCGTGGTCCTATTCATGTTTGCAGCGTGGTCCTATTCATGGTTGAAGCGTGGCCCTATTCATGGTTGAAGCGTGGCCCTATTCATGGTTGAAGCATGGCTCTATTCATGATTGAAGCGTGGCTCTATTCATGATTGAAGCGTGGCCCTATTCATGATTGCAGCGTGGCCCTATTCATGATTGCAGTGTGGCCCTATTCATGGTTGAAGCGTGGCTCTATTCATGGTTGAAGCGTGGCCCTATTCATGATTGCAGCGTGGTCCTATTCATGTTTGCAGCGTGGTCCTATTCATGGTTGAAGCGTGGCCCTATTCATGGTTGAAGCGTGGCCCTATTCATGGTTGAAGCATGGCTCTATTCATGATTGAAGCGTGGCTCTATTCATGATTGAAGCGTGGCCCTATTCATGATTGCAGCGTGGCCCTATTCATGATTGCAGTGTGGCCCTATTCATGGTTGAAGCGTGGCTCTATTCATGGTTGAAGCGTGGCCCTATTCATGATTGCAGCGTGGCCCTATTCATGGTTGAAGCGTGGCTCTATTCATGATTGAAGCGTGGCCCTATTCATGATTGCAGCGTGGCCCTATTCATGATTGCAGTGTGGCCCTATTCATGGTTCAAGCGTGGCCCTATTCATGATTGCAGTGTGGCCCTATTCGTGATTGCAGTGTGGCCCTATTCATGGTTGAAGCGTAGCCCTATTCATGGTTGAAGCGTGGCTCTATTCATGATTGCAGCGTGGTCCTATTCATCGTTGAAGCGTGGCCCTATTCATGGTTGCAGCGTTGCCCTATTCATGATTGCAGCGTGGTCCTATTCATGGTTGAAGCGTGGCCCTATTCATGGTTGAAGCATGGCCCTATTCATGATTGCAGCGTGGCCCTATTCATGGTTGAAGCGTGGCCCTATTCATGGTTGCAGCGTTGCCCTATTCATGATTGCAGCGTGGCCCTATTCATGTTTGCAGCATGGTCCTATTCATGGTTGAAGCATGGCCCTATTCATGGTTGAAGCGTGGCCCTATTCATGGTTGAAGCGTGTCTCTATTCATGATTGAAGCGTGGCCCTATTCATGATTGCAGTGTGGCCCTGTTCATGGTTCAAGCGTGGCCCTATTCATGGTTGAAGCGTGGCTCTATTCATGATTGCAGCATGGTCCTATTCATGGTTGCAGCGTTGCCCTATTCATGATTGCAGCGTGGTCCTATTCATGGTTGAAGCGTGGCCCTATTCATGGTTGAAGCGTGGCCCTATTCATGATTGCAGCGTGGCCCTATTCATGGTTGAAGCGTGGCCCTATTCATGGTTGCAGCGTTGCCTTATTCATGATTGCAGCGTGGTCCTATTCATGTTTGCAGCATGGTCCTATTCATGGTTGAAGCATGGCCCTATTCATGGTTGAAGCGTGGCCCTATTCATGGTTGAAGCGTGGCTCTATTCATGATTGAAGCGTGGCCCTATTCATGATTGCAGCGTGGCCCTATTCATGGTTGAAGCGTGGCTCTATTCATGATTGAAGCGTGGCCCTATTCATGATTGCAGTGTGGCCCTATTCATGGTTGAAGCGTGGCCCTATTCATGGTTGAAGCGTGGCTCTATTCATGGTTGAAGTGTGGCCCTATTCATGTTTGCAGCGTGGCCCTATTCATGGTTGGAGCTTGGCCCTATTCATGGTTGAAGCGTGGCTGTATTCATGATTGCAGCGTGGTCCTATTCAAGGTTGAAGCGTGGCCCTATTCATGGTTGAAGCGTGGCTCTATTCATGGTTGAAGTGTGGCCCTATTCATGTTTGCAGCGTTGCCCTATTCATGGTTGGAGCGTGGCTCTATTCATGATTGCAGCGTGGTCCTATTCATGGTTGAAGCGTGGCCTTATTCATGGTTGAAGCGTGGCCCTATTCATGGTTGAAGCGTGGCTGTATTCATGATTGCAGCGTGGTCCTATTCAAGGTTGAAGCGTGGCCCTATTCATGGTTGAAGCGTGGCTCTATTCATGGTTGAAGTGTGGCCCTATTCATGTTTGCAGCGTGGCCCTATTCATGGTTGGAGCGTGGCTCTATTCATGATTGCAGCGTGGTCCTATTCATGGTTGAAGCGTGGCCTTATTCATGGTTGAAGCGTGGCCCTATTCATGGTTGAAGCGTGGCCCTATTCATGGTTGAAGTGTGGTCCTATTCATGTTTGCAGCGTGGTCCTATTCATGGTTGAAGCGTGGCCCTATTCATGGTTGAAGCGTGGCTCTATTCATGATTGAAGCGTGGCTCTATTCATGATTGCAGCGTGGTCCTATTCATGGTTGAAGCGTGGCCCTATTCATGGTTGAAGCGTGGCTCTATTCATGATTGCAGCGTGGTCCTATTCATGGTTGAAGCGTGGCCCTATTCATGGTTGCAGCGTTGCCCTATTCATGATTGCAGCGTGGCCCTATTCATGATTGCAGTGTGGCCCTATTCATGATTGCAGCGTGGCCCTATTCATGGTTGAAGCGTGGCCCTATTCATGGTTGCAGCGTTGCCCTATTCATGATTGCAGCGTGGTCCTATTCATGGTTGAAGCATGGCCCTATTCATGGTTGAAGCGTGGCCCTATTCATGATTGCAGCGTGGCCCTATTCATGGTTGAAGCGTGGCCCTATTCATGATTGCAGCGTGGTCCTATTCATGTTTGCAGCATGGTCCTATTCATGGTTGAAGCGTGGCCCTATTCATGGTTGAAGCGTGGCCCTATTCATGGTTGAAGCGTGGCTCTATTCATGATTGAAGCGTGGCCCTATTCATGATTGCAGCATGGCCCTATTCATGATTGAAGCGTGGCCCTATTCATGATTGCAGCGTGGCCCTATTCATGATTGCAGCGTGGCCCTATTCATGGTTGAAGTGTGGCCCTATTCATGATTGCAGCGTGGCCCTATTTATGATTGCAGTGTGGCCCTATTCGTGATTGCAGTGTGGCCCTATTCATGATTGCAGCGTGGCCCTATTCATGATTGCAGTGTGGCCCTATTCATGGTTGCAGCGTGGCTGTGCTGATACTCAACCTGTGGTATCATTTTTGTGTACTAAGATGACTTGCAGCTGATTGGTTGGTGGCAGTAAAAACGTGTCTGAATCCCGTGTTTGTACTGCGAGCTCCTGCAAAGTGCATTGGAGATCCATCCAAAATGAACGGCACCAGAAATCGGTATCGCACTTCCCACGTTAACGTGCACCGAGATAATGTTACCCGCTTCCAGACCCGCCACTTTCTGTACACTTTTTTTTTTTTTAATTACTTAGAACCGCCAAACATTATAAATATATTTTTGTAAAGCAGAGGCCCCAGAGAATAAATTGGTGGGTGTTGCAATTTTTTATGTCACTACGTGGTATTTGTGAAGCAGTTTTTCAAGCACAATTTTTAGGGAAAAAAACACAATTTAAAAATTGTAAAAAAAAAAAAAAAAGCACTTTAAAATTTTAATGCAAAAAAAACATGATTCATAACCCAATTGTTTTTGTAAAATATAAAAGATGACGTCACGCCGAGGAAATAAATACCAAACATGCCACGATTTAAAATTGCACCCGCTCGTGCGACGGCGACAGATGATGTACATTTTACTGTCTATAGGCGACGCTTTAAAAGCCTTCACAGGTCACCCCTGTAGATGTACAGAGGGGGTCCGGGGGTAGAATTACTGCCTGTGATTTGACGTTCTCGGCGATACCTCACATGGGGGATGATTGCTGCTTGCGTGGGACCGATACGAGCATTGGCCTTTGGGGGGGGGGGGGGGGCTTTTTTATTATTTATTTTCATTTTTTTATTTATTCATTTTTTATTTTTTTTTACATTGTTGCTTTAAAAACAATTTTTTATCACTTATATTGTCACCGAGTCAATGAACTTCTAATAATGTATCAATAGGCAGAGGACTTCTTTGTTTTACATCTGCAACAGGCAAAATAAAATTGTAATTGTTTGCCAATCATCTCCATGTACAGCTCTTGTATGTAGGAAGCCAACCGCGTCCTCATCAGACACATTCGCTGTGCGGCGAGGAACAGCGATCGTCTTCCAGGGCTGCAAGCTGAGACTGACGGGAACCAAACTGATTAAAGTCAGCAGACAGATTATTTATTCCAGAAATGAAGAGATTTTCCATCCGCACACACTGACACCACCCCCCCCCCCCCCCACATGAGGATACCGACCTCATTCTACACGCTTCAGTAGAAATACTGAATATCTATCAGGGTCACACTGCCCCCCGCTGGACAGCGCTGGGATCACTCCGCACACAGAGACTCCGAAGACGCCTAGACATGGATAGGAGATGCCAAGAGATTATTACTATTATTATACAGGACTTATATGGCGCCAACAGTTTGCACGGCACTTTACAATATAAAGGGAGACAATACAGCAAAAATACAATTCAATACAAAGAGGGTTAGGAGAGGCCCTGCTCCTGGGAGCTGACAATCTAATAGGGAGGGGCTGGTGGAACAAAAGGTAGTAACTGTGAGGGATGAGCTGATGGGAGAAATAGAAGATTCAGTTATTAGCTGGATAGGCAGGATAGACCTCCCTGAAGAGACAAGTTTTAAGGAGATAACCAGACAGATTGGGGTAGAGAGTTCCAGAGGACGGGAGAGGCTCTGGAGAAGTCCTGGAGACCAGCATGGGAGGAGGAGAACAAGGGTGCTGGAGGGATTGATAGGAGATGCAGCAATGGACTCGGACAATTGTTATTTTTTTTATACATATGGCGGAGATTTACTAAATCTGGTGCAGCTGTGCAGAGGAACCAATCAGCTTCCAGGTATTATTATCAAAGCTCAATAAAACAAACTGAAGTTAGAAGTTGATTGGCTGCCATTCACAGCTGCACCAGATTCTGAGTGCTCTGGTTTTAGAAAATCAGTATGTTACAGTATATATATATATAATGTAACAATATACAGTAAATATAATGTAACAATATAGAGTATATAATGAACAATGTACACTATGTGTATACAATGTAACAATCTTTCTGTACTAGCAAAGTGACAAAATATTTGATTCTCTCTTGATTTGGTGTGCAGAGGTCCCTCATTTCTGTTGTTTTAGGGGTGGGGGTTGGGGGATAAGGGTCGGATGAGGTGGGTAGGCAGAGTATAGTTTATAGCCCTGGTGTCCAACCTGGGGGCCTTTACCACCTATTGTGGCTCTCAGGGGCCCCTGCAGACAGAAGTCTAAGTTTTGGTGTTAAGGCCAGTGATGAAATGATCCCCTGTAGACGGCTCCCAGTAGCGATTGGTTTATTTCTGTCTGTACCGTCCATCCATTTTTTATGTTTCTCCTTCCTCTGATCATTTATAGGAGATCTCACTGAGAGAAACATCACATAGGGGACAAAAAGTCATTTTAGGAAAGCTTTAGAGAGTACAAATGTAGGAGCATTGATGATCTGTAAAGAGGCTGTACTAGTCATGATCTCCAACCTCATGTAACCTTTCTGTGTTTATGACTGACTCCTACATCATGTCCTCATCCCAGACCATCTCCTACATCATGTCCCCCATCCCAGACCATCTCCTACAGTATGTCCCCCATCCCAGACCATCTCCCACACTATGTCCTCATCCCAGACCATCTCCTGCATCATGTCCCTCATCCCAGACCATCTCCTGCATCATGTCCCTCATCCCAGACCATCTCCCACAGTATGTTCCCCATCCCAGACCATCTCCTACAGTGTGTTCCCCATCCCAGACCATCTCCTACATCATGTCCCCCATCCCAGACCATCTCCCACACTATGTCCTCATCCCAGACCATCTCCTGCATCATGTCCCTCATCCCAGACCATCTCCTGCATCATGTCCCTCATCCCAGACCATCTCCTGCATCATGTCCCTCATCCCAGACCATCTCCTGCATCATGTCCCTCATCCCAGACCATCTCCCACAGTATGTTCCCCATCCCAGACCATCTCCTACAGTATGTTCCCCATCCCAGACCATCTCCTACAGTATGTCCCCCATCCCATATCATCTCCTTCAGAATGTCCCCCATCCTAGACCATCTCCTACAGTATGTCCCTCATCCCAGACCATCTCCCACAGTATGTCTCCAATCCCAGACCATCTCCTACAGTATGTCCCCCATCCCTGACCATCTCCTACAGTATGTCCCCCATCCCAGACCATCTCCTACAGTATGTCCCCCATTCCAGACCATCTCCTACAGTATGTCCCCCATCCCAGACCATCTCCTACAGTATGTCCCCCATCCCAGACCATCTCCTACAGTATGTCCCCCATCCCAGACCATCTCCTACAGTATGTCCCCCATCCCAGACCATCTCCTACAGTATGTCCCCCATCCCAGACCATCTCCTTCAGAATGTCCCCCATCCCAGACCATCTCCTACAGTATGTCCCCCATCCCAGACCATCTCCTTCAGAATGTCCCCCATCCCAGACCATCTCCTTCAGAATGTCCCCCATCCCAGACCATCTTCTACAGTATGTCCCCCATCCCAGACCATCTCCCGCAGTATGTCCCCCTTTCCAGACCATCTCCTACAGCTATTCCTCATCCCAGACCATCACCTGCAGCATGTCCTCCATCTCAGACCATCTACTTCAGTATGTCCCCCATCCCAGAGCATCTCCTATAGTATGCCCCCCATCTCAGACCATCTCCTGCATCATGTCCCCATCCCAGACCATCTCCTACATCATGTCCCCATCCCAGACCATCCCCTGCATCATGTCCCCATCCCAAACCATCTCTCCTAGCGCTTACTATCTCCTGCTTCATGTCTTCAGTTTCTGACTATCAACTGCAGCATGTCCCTGTTCCTTGCCCATCATCTGCACCATGTTGCAAGTCTGCCAATCTCCTGCAACATGTCCAAGATCTTTGCTTATCTCCTGCAGCATGTCCCAAGTCCCTGACTCTCTCTTGTACCATGGTCCCAGTACCTGGCCATCTACTGCAGCATTTCCCAGTCCCTGACCATCTCCTTCAGCATGTCTCTGACTGTCTCCTGCAGCATGTCCCCAGTTCCTTACCATTACCTGCAGCATGACCCCAGTCATTGACTCTCTCTTATAGCATGGCCCAATACCTGGCCATCTACTGCAGTCCCCGATTAGTTCCTGCAGCAGCATGTCCTCAGTCCAAGACCATCTCCTGCAGCCTGTATCTACTCCCGGTCCATGTCCTGCAGCATGTCTTCAGTCCCTCGCCATCTCCTGCAGGATGTCTTCAGTCCCTCGCCATCTCCTGCAGGATGTCTTCAGTCCCTCGCCATCTCCTGCAGCATGTCCCCAGCCCCAGACCATCTCATGTAGAATGCCTCCATTCCCTGATTATCTCCTGTAGAAGAAAGCTCCTTAAAGAGTACATCTTTGCTGTCTTGGTCCATTCACTTCTTCCCATGACCGCCCAACCGACCCCCAGGGGACTCCCACCACCAGATCCCTCTACCCAAAACGTCCCACACTTCCTCACTACCTAGGGTACCTTCCACTTACCACTCTGGGGACAGCTAGTGTCTACCTAGTAACTTGCAGTGCCTACTCTTCACTACAGTGGTCCCAACCCTATCTGTGATGATATCTAGTGACCAATTTGGGGAACTGTGATCCCCCACGCTACTATGTGCTATGACTATGTGAAATCCGAATAAACGTGTTAAGTGATAAGGCTTTCTGCTATACACAAATATGTGTTCCCACATATGGCAAAATGTGAATAGTAAGAATGATTGAAGCGCTAGCCCTCTAAAATGGTGATATAGTTTACAGTATCTGACAAAAGTAAGTACACCCCTCAGTCACATTTTTGTAAATCTTTTCTTCTATCTTTTCATGTGACAACACTGAAGAAATGACACTTGTCTACAATGTAAAGTAGTGAGTGTACAGCTTGTATAACAGTGTAAATTTACTGTCCCTTCAAAATCACTCAACACACAGCCATTAATGTCTAAACCGCTGGCAACAAAAGTCAGTACACCCCTAAGTGAAAATCTCCAAATTGGGCCCAAAGTGTCAATATTTTGTGTGGCCACCATTATTTTCCAGCACTGCCTTAACCCTCTTGGGCATGGAGGTCACCAGAGCTTCACAGGTTGTCACTGGAGTCCTCTTCCACTTTGTTTGGGGTGGTTATCATGTTGGAATACTGCCCTGCGGTCCAGTCTCTGAAGGGAGGGGATCATGCTCTGCTTCAGTATGTCACAGTACATGTTGGCATTCATGGTTCCCTCAATGATCTGTAGCCCCCCAGTGCCGGCAGCACTCATGCAGCTCCAGACCATGACACTCCCACCACCATGCTTGACTGTAGACAAGACACACTTGTCTTTGTCCTCCTCACCTGGTTGCCCCCACACACGCTTGTCACCATCTGAACCAAATAAGTTTATCTTGGTCTCATCAGACCACATGACATGGTTCCAGTAATCCATGTCCTTAGTCTGCTTGTCTTCAGGAAACTGTTTGTGGACTTTCTTGTGCATCATCTTTAGAAGAGGCTTCCTTCTGGGATGACAGCCATGCAGACCAATTTGATGCAGTGTGCGGCGTATGGTCTGATCACTGACAGGCTGACCCCCCCACCCCTACAACCTCTGCAGCAATGCTGGCAGCACTCATACGTCTATTTCCCAAAGACAACCTCTGGATATGACGCTGATCACGTGACCTCAACTTCTTTGGTGGACCATGGCGAGGCCTGTTCTGAGTGGAACCTGTCCTGTTATACCGCTGTATGGTCTTGGCCCCTTGGTACATCAGAACCCCCCCCATGTGGCTCTACCCTCTCTCTACCTTCCTGAGCTCTATCTGAGGTGGGGTATTGGACCTGTGAGTACTGCTCTTCAATCTCGTGATAACCCTTTGCAGGGCCGTGGATAAGGGGGTGCCACTGGTCCTCCTGGTCAGGGCCCCCGACCAGCAGGGGGGCCCAGGCAGCTGGATCAATTGGATGTGGGCAGGGAGGGTTATCAGCAAACTGATCCCCTGTATGGCTCTCTCTGAAGCGGCTGCTTTCCCTCCTGTCAGATTTCAGCTGCTGCAGAGAGAGACATACAGGAGGTGGGTTCCAGTAATCGCCCCCCTCCCCCCTTCTTTGCCGTACGATCACCCTCCCTGTACACCATACGTTGCCCCCTTTTGCTCAGGCCCCCCCTGTGCGCCCTCCACTCCCCGAAATGCTTCCTACTTCCTTCCTCTTCTCCCCAATGGCAGCTGCAAGCACACAATAGGCTCCTTCAGGATGGAGAGTGGGGGAAGGGTCCAGTAAATATGTCACATTTACTAGCCCATTCCTTTCCTGAATGAACACAATGAGTGATCACCACCGATCTCCAACTGTGTTCATTCCTAGCTGAAACATAGTAAACTGTGTTTATTTGGGGGGGAGGGGGGCGGCCAGGTTGGCTGTGTGGGGCCCCGTGGTTTCTAACATCAGTCCTGACCCTTAGTGCTCTGCAAATTATTTTTCATATATTAAATCTGACCTCCACCCTTCCCATCCTTCCCTTCAGTCTGTTCTGTACAGAAGTGGATTACTCTGATTTCACTGCACACTGTGAGCTTCTCACAATGTGCATCAGAAGCCGCAGCAAGTCAGATAGAGCCCCGCCCCATTTCCTGGCTGGAGGACATCATCCAGTATTATCTAGCTCTTTGCTCCCCCAGCCTTACTGTCCCTGGCCCGCCCCCTTTCTTCAGTTCTTTCAATCATGGAGGCTCAGCTTTACATGTGGGCGTTACCTTTTGTTTTCAGGAAGCTAGGTACAGCCCCTTCCACCCTCTGTGATCTGCTTGTATTACATAGAGAGGCACAGAGAGCCAGTGATGATGTCATTGGGTGTAATGAAAAGAACAGTTTTCTTTTCATTACTATGTTGATTGGGTAGGGGGAGGGGCAGAAAAGTATATGGAGATTCAGCTTTAAATGTTTATCTGTAAAACAGTTTATATACAAAATGCAAAAACACACAAAAAAACAAAAGTTTAAAAAAGTTCAGAGAAAATAACCCCAAAGCCTTTCTATTTCTCCTTGAAGGTTCCCACACCCATCCAATCGTTATACAATCTGATCTATGGAGAAGTCGCTTTCTATCTAATGGTGTCCAAGAATCGGGAGGGAAAAGGTTTTGTATCAATGTGATCCAATCATTTCCAGTCCACTATTGGGAAATCTACGGATGGAGAATTGTATTTTTATCACATCTATCGTGGTGTCTATTGGATTCGTATTGAATTATTGAGAGGGGGGAGGGGGTTGTTTGTTATACAATAAAAGACCCCATTGAATTTACAGAATGGAGTTGGTGTGGGTGTGGCCCATATGGAGATCCTCCAAATCCTATAATATGGACAGAAGATGTCTGAGCTACAACTGGAGACCCCTTGGGGTATATAAACCAATCAGGTGTGTTCAGGATGGAGGTTATTATTATTTTATATTACATAGTAGCAGATTGAAGAGTACCTGTGTGCTCGGGTCTATGAAGGGATAAGTCATCACTCATTGGAAATGAAGTGCCAATGTGACATCACTATTATTGGGGAATGTCTGTCTCAGGGCACTGGTGACTTGCTTTGTGACAGGTGCTCTTCATATTGCATTGGATCGTGTTTAGTTCACCAGACCCATCATCCCTGTAGACTCATGAGAGTGTTTGAAGGGCAGCTCCCGATATTCCCAATTATTCCTCTAAGCTTTAAATACTAGATGTTTTCTTCTTCATCTAGAAGACTTTTAAGATTTAGTGTAGTGCACAGTCCAGACCACTGGAGGGAGTAATGACAGTAACAGCTGGTTGTAGTGCACTGTCCTGACCACTGGAGGGAGCAATAACAGTAAAATCTTGTTGTATGCACAGTCCAGACCACTGGAGGGAGCAATAACAGTAATATCTTGTAGCGCACAGTTCAGACCACTGGAGGGTCTATTAACAGTAAAATCTTGTTGTAGTACTCAGTTCAGACCACTGGAGGGAGCAATAACAGTAATACCTTGTAGCGCACAGTTCAGACCACTGGAGGGAGCAATAACAGTAATATCTTGTAGTGCACAATACAGACCACTGGAGGGAGCAATAACAGTAATATCTTGTAGTGCACAATACAGACCACTGGAGGGAGCAATAACAGTAATATCTTGTAGTGCACAGTTCAGACCACTGGAGGGAGCAATAACAGTAATATCTTGTAGTGCACAATACAGACCACTGGAGGGAGCAATAACAGTAATATCTTGTAGTGCACAGTTCAGACCACTGGAGGGAGCAATAACAGTAATATCTTGTAGTGCAGAATACAGACCACTGGAGGGAGCAATAACCGTAAAATCTTGTAGTGCAGAATACAGACCACTGGAGGGAGCAATAACAGTAAAATTGTGTTGTAGTGCACAGTCCAGACTACTGGAGGGAGCAATAACAGTAAAATCTTGCCGCAGTACACAATAGAAACCACTGGGGGGGAGCAATAACAGTAATAATGTTTTGTAGTGCACAATACTGACCACTGGAGGGAGCAATGGTCTCAGTCTGGACTGTATACTACAACAGCTTGTTGTAGTATACAGTCCAGAGAACTGGAGGGAACAATAACAAGAACAGCTTGTTGCAGTGCACTGTCCAGACCAATGGAGGGAGCAATAACAGGAACAGCTTTTTTAAAAAATCAAATCCTTTTTATTATTTTATTTGAAAACAACATTAACACAATACAGACAAAACCACAAAAATAGAAATCACACCAAACCAAAACCAAAGAAAAAAAACCCACAGACCACCCCCTTTCAATAAACCCCCCCCTCCCCCCCCCCCCCCCCGCACACTCAGAGTATATTTGAACACCAAAAAAAAAAAAAAAAAAAACAGTATTCAGTGTTACAAAGTACACAGTACCCATTGGTTAACATGGTACCTAAGGCATAGACTGAAGCCATCTAGACCAGATAACATCAAACTTATTCAGGGAGTTCCTTAGGGAATATGTGTGTTTTTCAAAGAAAATAATCCTATTGAGATCTACAATCCAATTGTGCACATTAAAGACCAATAGAGGGCGCAATATCAGTAAAATCTGGTTGTAGTGCACAGTCCAAACCACTAGAGGGAGCAATAACAATAATAGCTTGTTGTAGTACACAGTCTATACCACTAGAGGGAGCATTAACAGTAACAGCTTTTTGTAGTGCACTGTCCTGACCACTGGAGGGAGCAATAACAGTAATATCTTGTTGTAGTACACAGATCAGACTAACGGAGGGCGCAATAACAGTAATATCTTGTTGTAGTACACAGATCAGACTAACGGAGGGCGCAATAACAGTAATATCTTGTTGTAGTACACAGATCAGACTAACGGAGGGCGCAATAACAGTAATATCTTGTTGTAGTACACAGATCAGACTAACGGAGGGCGCAATAACAGTAATATCTTGTTGTAGTACACAGATCAGACTAATGGAGGGAGCAATAACAATAATATCTTGTTGTAGTAATCAACTCAGACCACTGGAGGGAGCAATAACAGTTATAACTTGTAGTAGTACTCAGTTCAGACCACTGGAGGGTCTATTAACAGTAAAATCTTGTTGTAGTATTCAGTTCAGACCACTGGAGGGAGCAATAACAGTAAAATCTTGGTGTAGTACTCAGTTCAGACCACTGGAGGGTGCAATAATAGTAAAATCTTGGTGTAGTACTCAGTTCAGACCACTGGAGGGTGCAATAACAGTAAAATCTTGTTGTAGTACTCAGTTCAGACCACTGGAGGGAGTAATATGAGGATCAGTTCATTGTAGCGCACAGTCCAGACCACTAGAGGGAGCAGTAACAGGAAAGGAAAGAATATCCGGGGCGGCTCGTTCCTCGTTGCAGCACTGCGGACTGCTGACATCACATCTGCAATAACATCATAGATCGTTACTGACATAACAGATCATCAAAAAGCACAGTGACATCACAGCTGTGACATCATCAAGCTCTCTGGTCTCTGGGCTTTCCCACATTCTCAGCTGGTGCCCCAATAAAGAGCCAAAAACTGCTAAAACAAGATTTTTTTTTATCCAGGAAAATAAAAATAACTTTGCTACCCTGCCCCCGTACTGTTGTCTTTTTTTAAAAATACAAAATAATTCTGTATGAATATCTCAAACATTCGCTCAGCTGTCACAAAGTATTTTCCCTAATACATTTATTTTCTATGATCGTTAGCTCCTCCTAGTGGCCATAATACAGTATTTTCCTGATTCAGGTATAAGAAAATTCTGCATTATGGCCACTAGATGGAGATGACAATGATAGGAAATGTATAAGGCAACGTGCGGGATTATTCGTGGTAGCTGAGCGAATGTTTGACGAAGGTAAATTCTTTATAAATAGACCCCTATGCGCTTACCCCATAAAATACCTAATTAAATGTAATTCTCTGATTAATTCTAAACTGATAAAATGAATTTCCCCCTATTTTTTAATACATCAAAACACAAAGGTGGGATTGGGTCCTGACAATCAGGACTAGCGATGAGGGGAACGGACCTTTGATTCAATTTACATTTTTTATAATTCAACAAAATTTTTACAAACTTGAATTTTTGAGTTGCATTTTAGCCAATGGGGTGAAAGGACACTCAGTTGGGGGGACCCTCATGCCAAATGGGTGTCTATGACTTAGCTAAAACTTGTCTAGCATCCTGATGAAGGGCCACCAATGGTCATCAAAATGATCCCCCACCGGCTTCAGTGGAATTTGAGATTGTAGAATCCAGCTGAATTCAAACTTGGGAAATTTGATGTATCCTAAAATCTGACCTCAACACTAGTCAAGACCAGTAGCGTCTCTAGGGGGTGGCTGTTGGGGCTATAGCCCCGAGTCTGGGGCCCATGGCCTTGAGTCTCTTACCAATTAGCAGGTATGTCCCAGTCCGGAATGCAGGGGACAGGGGCAGACTGAGCCGTGGTAGCGCTGGCTCCGCCTCCGCCCCGCCTCCGCCCCGCCTCCACCTGGTTCTATTCTTGGCCACTGGTTGCTAGAGCCACCTAGTGTCTAGCAACCGGTGATGTCACGGCCGCAACTCCCTCCCTGCACAGCATTCAAAGCGAAGTGGGATTCCACTTTCTTCTCCTCTGTGCTATTGTTCATGGGGCCTAAAGAGTTGAGCCCAGCCCCCTTGTCATGGTCCTGGACTGGATCGTCCCGCCGCTGGTCCAGTGGCAATGGGGTACAGGGCAGAGGCATCTTAAACAGGGAGGGGGAGGCCTTGGCAGCCGGGAAGAGCCCAGGAAGGAGTGAGAGAGAGAAGACGAGACCTTACAGTCACCGCCACCCTGAGCAGCATCCCAGAGCCTGCACTCCTTCTCCAAGCTCCTCTCCTAGCTCACTGTGACTGTCAGGACTAGAAGAGGAAGAAAACAGGCTGACCGAGGGCGGGAGGACGGTAGGTGGATCACACATGTCTAACCACACAGACAGGGGCTGGAACAGCAGGGACTGCAGGCAGGGCTAGGGGGTCTCTCTTTCACCCCTTCTCATCCACCCCCTCTCTCTCACCCTCCCTCACCCCCTCTCAGTCACCCCCCTCTCCCTCTCTCTTTCACCTCTTTTCATCCAACCCCCCTCTCACCTGCCCTCACCCCTCCTCTCTCTCACCCCCATCTCTCTCACCCTGATGTATGGGGAGGCTCCCTGGGGACCCTGATGTAAGGAGGGGCTCTCTGGGGACCCTGATGTAAGGAGGGGCTCTCTGGGGACCCTGATGTATGGGGAGGCTCTCTGGGGACCCTGATGTATGGGGAGGCTCTCTGGGGACCCTGATGTATGGGGAGGCTCTCTGAGGACCCTGATGTATGGGGAGGCTCTCTGGGGACCCTGATGTATAGGGAGACTCTCTGGGGACTCTGATGTATGGGGAGGCTTTCAGGGGACCCTGATGTATGGGGAGGCTCTCTGGGGACTCTGATGTATGGGGAGGCTCTCAGGGGGCCCTGATGTATGGGGAGGCTCTCTGGGGACCCCGATGTATGGGGAGGCTCTCTGGGGACCCTGATGTATGGGGAGGCTCTCTGGGGACCCTGATGTATGGGGAGGCTCTCTGGGGACCCTAATGTATGGGGAGGCTCTCAGGGGACCCTGGTGTATGGGGAGGCTCTCTGTGGACCCTGATGTATGGGGAGGCTCTCTGGGGACCCTGATGTAAGGGGAGGTTCTCTGAGGACCCTGATGTATGGGGAGGCTCTCTGGGGACCCTGATGTATAGAGAGACTCTCTGGGGACTCTGATGTATAGGGAGACTCTCTGGGGACTCTGATGTATGGGGAGGCTTTCAGGGGACCCTGATGTATGGGGAGGCTCTCTGGGGACTCTGATGTATGGGGAGGCTTTCAGGGGGCCCTGATGTATGGAGAGGCTCTCTGGGGACCCTGATGTATGGGGAGGCTCTCTGGGGACCCTGATGTATGGGGAGGCTCTCTGGGGACCCTGATGTATGGGGAGGCTCTCTGGGGACCCTGATGTATGGGAAGGCTCTCTGGGGACCCTGATGTATGGGGAGGCTCTCAGGGGGCCCTGATGTATGGGGAGGCTCTCAGGGGACCCTGGTGTATGGGGAGGCTCTCTGTGGACCCTGATGTATGGGGAGGCTCCCTGGGGACCCTGATGTAAGGGGGAATCCACAATCAGATATTTAACAATATATATACTGTATATATATATATATATATATATATATATATACATACATACACGCACACACATATTATACACATGTGTATGTCCACCCAAGCGTATGACTTTCTTTGCTTCGCTGCTATGGGCTCTAGCCCCAGATCTTTTGTAGACCTAGCAATGCCCCTGGTCAAGACTCTCCTTGGCCACCATAGACAGCTGTGTCCCTGACCTCCTCCTCTGGTGAAATTTCGTTACCTGGCGCTCGGTCCATCAGCAGTGTCCCTGATGACTGCACAAAGACTCGAATCACCTGGCTTCTCATGGTGGTCAGTGGGTACCAGGTCCTATCCGGGTCTTGGATCCACTCGGTGGCCTGGCAGTAGTACTTGGCCTGATCAGTGGGCTGCAGGCCAGACATGGTCAGCTGATACCAGATGGGTGACACTTTCTCCAGCCGTAGTTGGCCGGTCAGGTGACGGTCCTGGAAGGAAGGTCCTGTCGATACAATGGAGAGCTTGGAAAGGCTGATGAGGGGCTGGGTAGAGTCTGAGTCCTCCCTGTACCAGGTGATGGAGAAGTGGGTGTGCTGGGCCCTGCTGGAGGAAACTTCACATACCATGCTCAGGGGGTCATCCTCATGGAGTGTAAGCTCCTGGGGTGAGAGCACCGAGACTCGCAGCAAGTCTGGGATCACTGCAGAAAGAACACCAAGTATCCTAAATATCAGGAAGATTTGGGGTACAGTAGGGGTATAATGGAAGGGTACATATTGATATTTGTGATACACTTATAGTATAATAGAAAGATAGATATTAGGATTTGGCATACAGTGAGGGTATAATAGAAGATTGGATATCGGGATTTGGGGTAAGTAAGGTTTAGTAAAATGCAGATATCATGATTTGGGATACCATGGGCTGTAATGTGCAGATATCAGGATGTGGGGTACAGTGGAGATATAATGGAAGGGTATATACCAGGATTTAGGGTACAGCTGGGTATAATGGAAGGGTAGATAATCAGGATGTGGGGTACAGTTGGGGTATAATGGAAGGGTATATACCAGGATTTAGGGTACAGCTGGGTATAATGGAAGGGTAGATAATCAGGATGTGGGGTACAGTTGGGGTATAATGGAAGGGTAGATATCAGAATGTGGGGTACATTTGGGGTATAATGGAAAGTTAGATATCAGGATGTGGGGTACATTTGGGGTATAATGGAAGAGTAGATATCAAGATATGGGGTACAGTTGGGGTATAATGGAAGGGTAGATATCAGGATGTGGGGTACAGTTGGGGTATAATGGAAGGGTAGATATCCGGATGTGGGGTACAGTTGGGGTATAATGGAAGGGCACATAGGATGTGGGGTACAGTTGGGGTATAATGGAAGGGTAGATATCAGGATGTGGGGTACAGTTGGGGTATAATGGAAGGGTAGATATCAGGATGTGGGGTACAGTTGAGGTATAATGGAAGGGTAGATATCAGGATGTGGGGTACAGTTGGGGTATAATGTAAGGTTAGATATCAGGATGTGGGGTATGGTTGGGGTATAATGGAGGGGTAGATATCAGAATGTGGCGTAAAGTTGGGGTATAATGGAAGGGTAGATATCAGGATGCGGGGTACAGTTGAGGTATAATGGAAGGGCAGATATCAGGATGTGGGGTACAATTGGGGTATAATGGAAGGTTAGATATCCGGATGTGGGGTACAGTTGGGGTATAATGGAAGGGCACATATCAGGATGTGGGGTAAAGTTGGGGTATAATGGAAGGGTAGATATCAGGATGTGGGGTACAATTGGGGTATAATGGAAGGGCAGATATCAGGATGTGGGGTATTATAGAAGGATATAAAGGGGAGGTAGGTATATGTACTTACCTTTTAGGGTGACACTGGCGCTGTACGCCCCCTGGTATCTGTGGGTGGGGTTTGGGGTGTAACATTCATACTCTCCAGCATCCTGTGCCCTCAGGTGGGTGATATGGAGACGGGCGATGTCTTCTCCCACCTTTTCCAGGTAGATCTCCCTCTTGCCCCCCATCCGCTCCTGGAATATGGCGTAGGAGAAGTCTGGGTCCACAGAGCTGACAATCTGCAGCTTTCTCCGAGGTGAATGTTCCCGGAACACCGACCACTCAAAGGCTCCCACTGAGAGACCACTGGCATTACACCAGAGGAAGATTGAGGAGCCCTCTGTGCGGAACAGGGGCCCAGGGGCCACATGGAGGAATTGGGAGATAGCGCCACCTGCAGGAGGGAAAGAGAACAGTGATTACCAGTGTGATAGAACAGAATAGAAGGGGAAATCACCTCCTGCGTACTTGAGCAACATATGATGACCTCCATCCTACTATCCCTTCACCTGTACAGTGTCCTGTACCCCAAATCTCTTCCTGTACAGAGGAAGTCCCTGTTCTTTTACATATGAAGACTCCTATACATGTTCCTGTACAGAAGATCTCCATATCTTTTCCTGCATGGAAACATACCCCCATATCCATTCCAGCACAGAAGACCCCAATATCTGTTCCTGTGCCTATGAAAACCTCCAAATCTCTACCTGTACAGAGAGAGACCCCCTATTAGTTTCTTGTACATATAAATACCCCCTTATTAGTTCCTGCACAGAAGAAGACCCCCATATCTGTTCCTGTACAGAAGAAGACCCCATATCTGTTCCTGTACAGGAGAAGACCCCCAAATCTGTTTTTTTACATAGGAAGACCCCATATCTGTTCCTGTGCAGGAGAAGACCCTGAATCTATTCCTGTACAGAAGAAGGACCCCCATATCTGTTCCTGTACATACAGTATGACAATCCTTATATTGGTTCCTGTACAGAAGAAGACCCCAATATCTGTTCTTGTAATGGAGAGAAGGCTCCTGTACATAGGAAGACTCTGAAATGTATTGTGTCCAGAGCTGAATGATGGGATTAGGGAGGGGCACAGGGGCAATTCCTCCTACTACTGCCCATCCCCATCCCCCTATACAACTGACTTCAGCTGTACAGTGTTCTGGACCCCCATATCTGTTCCTGTACAGAGGAAGACCCCCATATCTGTTCCTGTACAGAGGAAGACCCCCATATCTGTTCCTGTACAGAGGAACACCCCCATATCTGTTCCTGTACAGAGGAAGACCCCTATATCTGTTCCTGTACAGAGGAAGACCCCCATATCTGTTCCTGAATATAAGGAGACCCCATATCTGTTCCTGTAGAGGAGACAACCCGCATATCTGTTCCTATGCATGGACAGACCCCAATATCTAATCCTGTACATTGAAAGACCTCCATATCTGCTCCTGTTCAGAAAAAAGTGTATGTTCCCCATATCTGTTTATGTAAAGATGGAGACCCCCATATCTGTTCCTGTACAGAGGAAGACCTCAATATCTGTTCCTGTATAGAGGAAGACCCCCATATCTGTTCCTGTACAGAGGAAGACCTCCAAATCTATTCCTGTACAGGGGAAGACCCCCATATCTATTCATGTAAAGAGGAAAACCCCCATATTTGTTCCTGTACAGAGGAAGACCCCATATATGTTCCTGAAAAGATGGAGACCCCCATATCTGTTCCTGTACAAAGGAACAGCCCATATCTGTTCCTGTACAGAGGAAGACCCCCATAACTGTTCCTGTACAGAGGAAGACCCCATATATGTTCCTGAAAAGATGGAGACCCCCATATCTGTTCCTGTACAAAGGAACAGCCCATATCTGTTCCTGTACAGAGGAAGACCCCCATAACTGTTCCTGTACAGAGGAAGACCCCATATATGTTCCTGAAAAGATGGAGACCCCCATATCTGTTCCTGTACAGAGGAAGACCTCAATATCTGTTCCTGTATAGAGGAAGACCCCCATATCTGTTCCTGTACAGAGGAAGACCTCCAAATCTATTCATGTAAAGAGGAAAACCCCCATATTTGTTCCTGTACAGAGGAAGACCCCATATATGTTCCTGAAAAGATGGAGACCCCCATATCTGTTCCTGTACAAAGGAACAGCCCATATCTGTTCCTGTACAGAGGAAGACCCCCATATCTGTTCCTGTACAGAGGAAGACCCCATATATGTTCCTGAAAAGATGGAGACCCCCATATCTGTTCCTGTACAGAGAAAGAACCCCATATCTGTTCCTGTAAAGATGGAGACCCCCATATTTGTTGCTGTACAGAGGAAGACCCCCATATCTGTTCCTGTACAGAGAAAGAACCCCATATCTGTTCCTGTAAAGATGGAGACCCCCATATTTGTTGCTGTACAGAGGAAGACCCCCATATCTGTTCCTGTACAGAGGAATACCCCCATATCTTTTCCTGTACAGAGGAAGACCCCCATATCTGTTCCTGTACAGAGGAAGACCCCCATATCTGTTCCTGTACAGAGGAATACCCCCATATCTTTTCCTGTACAGAGGAAGACCCCCATATCTGTTCCTGTACAGAGGAAGACCCCCATATCTGTTCCTGTACAGAGGATGACCCCCATATCTGTTCCTGTACAGGGGATGACCCCATATCTGTTCCTGTACAGAGGAAGACCCCCATATCTGTAACTGTACCGGGGATGACCCCCATATCTGTTCCTGTACAGAGGAACACCCCCATATCTGTTCCTGTAAAGATGGAGACCCCATATATGTTCCTGTACATAGGAAGACCCCTATATCTGTTCCGGTAGAGAGGAAGACCCCCATGTCTCTTCCTGTAGAAAGGAAGACCCCCATATCTGTTCCTAAATATAAAAAGACCCCATATCTGTTTCTGTAAAGTTGGAGACCCCCATATCTGTTCCTGTACAGAGGAAGACCCCCATATCTGTTCCTGTACTGGGGAAGACCCCTATATCGGTTCCTGTTCAGGGGAACACCCCCATATCTGTTCCTGTACAGAGGAAGACCCTTATAACTGTTTCTGTACAGAGGAACACCCCCATATCTGTTCCTGTACAGGGGAACAAAGGAACACCCCCCATACCTGTATAGAGGAAAACCCCTATATCGGTTTCTGTACAGAGGAAGACCCCATATCTGTTCATGTACAGAGGAAGACCCCATATCTGTTCCTGTAAAGATGGAGACCCCCATATCTGTTCCTGTACAGAGGAAGACCCCCACATCTGTTCCTATACAGAGGAACACCCCCATATCTGTTCCTGTACAGAGGAAGACCCCCACATCTGTTCCTATACAGAGGAACACCCCCATATCTGTTCCTATACAGAGGAAGACCCCCATATCTGTTCCTGTACAAATAAACACCCCATATCTGTTCCTGTACAGCGGGACATCCGCCATATCTGTACATGTACAGAGGAAAACCCCCGTATCTGTTCCTGTACTCAAGAAGACCCCCATATCTGTTTCTGTACAGGAGAAGACCCCATATCTGTTCCTGTACAGGGGGAGACCCCCATATCTATTTCTGTAAAGAGGAAAACCCCCATATCTGTTCCTTGTACAGGGGAACAAAGGAACACCCTCCATATCTGTATAGAGGAAGACCCCCATATCTGTTCCTGTACACAAGAAGACCCCCATATTTGTTACTGTACAGGGGAACACCACCCATATCTGTTCATGTACAGGGGAAGACCCCATATCTGTTCCTGTACAGAGGAATACCCCAATATCTGGTCCTGTACAGGGTTAGACCCCCATATCTGTTCCTGTACAGAGGAAAACCCCAATATCTGTTCCTGTACACAAGAAGACCCCCGTATTTGTTCCTGTACAGGGGAACACCACTCATATCTGTTCATGTACAGAAGAAGACCCCATATCTGTTCCTGTACAGAGGAATAGGAAGACCCCCATATCTGTTTCTGTAAAGATGGAGACCCCAATATCTGTTCATGTACAAAGGAAGACCCCCATATCTGTTCCTGAATATAAGAAGACCCCCATATCTGTTCCTGTAGAGAAGACCCCCATACCTGTTCCTGTACAGAGGAAGACCTCAATATCTGTTCCTGTATAGAGAAAGACCCCCATATCTGTTCCTGTTCAGAGGAAGACCCCCATATCAAGTCCTGTACAGAGGGACACCCCCATATCTGTTCCTGTACAGAGGAAGACCCCCATATCTGTTCCTGTACAGAGGAAGACCCTTGTATCTGTTCCTGTACAGAAGAAGACCCCAATATCTGTTCTTGTAATGGAGAGAATGCTTCTGTACATAGGAAGACCCCATATCTATTCCTGTACATAGGGAAAATAATTACCTGTGTATTAGAGTAGTATAGAAAGGGAGGGGGCAGTACTAATCTGTGTATTAAAGCAGTATAGATTTGAGGGGGGTAATATTTACCTGTGTATTAGAGCAATATAGAAAGGATAGGGGTGGTAATTACCTGTGTGGTAGAGCAGTGTAGCAGCTAGCAGCCAGGTTCGGGGGTCTCTCCGTTGGGGGTACATAGTGAATGTGGTTTGCTTCTTATGTATGTCTCTGAAATTTATTGTGTCCAGAGCTGAATGATGGGATTAGGGAGGGGCACAGGGGCAATTCCTCCTACTACTGCCCATCCCCACCCCCCTATACAACTGACTTCAGCTGTACAGTGTTCTGGACCCCCATATCTGTTCCTGTACAGAGGAAGACCCCCATATCTGTTCCTGTACAGAGGAAGACCCCCATATCTGTTCCTGTACAGAGGAAGACCCCCATATCTGTTCCTGTACAGAGGAAGACCCCCATATCTGTTCCTGTACAGAGGAAGACCCCCATATCTGTTCCTGTACAGAGGAAGACCCCCATATCTGTTCCTGTACAGAGGAAGACCCCCATATCTGTTCCTGTACAGAGAAAGACCCCTATATCTGTTCACGTAAAAACGAAAACCCCCATATCTGTTCCTGAATATAAGAAGACCCCCATATCTGTTCCTATGCATGGACAGACCCCAATATCTAATCCTGTACATTGAAAGACACCCATATCTCCTCCTGTTCAGAAAAAAGTGTATGTTCCCCATATCTGTTCCTGTAAAGTTGGAGACCCCCATATCTGTTCCTGTACAGAGGAAGACCCCCATATCTGTTCCTGTACTGGGGAAGACCCCTATATCGGTTCCTGTTCAGGGGAACACCCCCATATCTGTTCCTGTACAGAGGAAGACCCTTATAACTGTTTCTGTACAGAGGAACACCCCCATATCTGTTCCTGTACAGAGGAAGACCCTTATAACTGTTTCTGTACAGAGGAACACCCCCATATCTGTTCCTGTACAGGGGAACAAAGGAACACCCCCCATACCTGTATAGAGGAAAACCCCATATCTGTTCATGTACAGAGATAGACCCCATATCTGTTCCTGTAAAGATGGAGACCCCCATATCTGTTCCTGTACAAATAAACACCCCATATCTGTTCCTGTACAGCGGGACATCCGCCATATCTGTACATGTACAGAGGAAAACCCCCGTATCTGTTCCTGTACTCAAGAAGACCCCCATATCTGTTTCTGTACAGGAGAAGACCCCATATCTGTTCCTGTACAGGGGGAGACCCCCATATCTATTTCTGTAAAGAGGAAAACCCCCATATCTGTTCCTTGTACAGGGGAACAAAGGAACACCCTCCATATCTGTATAGAGGAAGACCCCCATATCTGTTCCTGTACACAAGAAGACCCCCATATTTGTTACTGTACAGGGGAACACCACCCATATCTGTTCCTGTACAGGGGAAGACCCCATATCTGTTCATGTACAGAGGAATACCCCAATATCTGGTCCTGTACAGGGTTAGACCCCCATATCTGTTCCTGTACAGAAGAATACCCCAATATCTGGTCCTGTACAGGGTTAGACCCCCATATCTATTCCTGTACAGAGGAAAACCCCAATATCTGTTCCTGTACATAAGAAGACCCCCGTATTTGTTCCTGTACAGGGGAACACCACCCATATCTGTTCATGTACAGAAGAAGACCCCATATCTGTTCCTGTACAGAGGAATAGGAAGACCCCCATATCTGTTTCTGTAAAGATGGAGACCCCAATATCTGTTCATGTACAAAGGAAGACCCCCATATCTGTTCCTGAATATAAGAAGACCCCCATATCTGTTCCTGTAGAGAAGACCCCCATACCTGTTCCTGTACAGAGGAAGATCTCAATATCTGTTCCTGTATAGAGAAAGACCCCCATATCTGTTCCTGTTCAGAGGAAGACCCCCATATCAAGTCCTGTACAGAGGAACACCCCCATATCTGTTCCTGTACAGAGGAAGACCCCCATATCTGTTCCTGTACAGAGGAAGACCCCCATATCTGTTCCTGTTCAGGGGACACCCCCATATCTGTTCCTGTACAGAGCAAGACCCCCATATCTGTTCCTGTACAGAGGAAGACCCCTGTATCTGTTCCTGTATAGAGAAAGACCCCAATATCTGTTCTTGTAATGGAGAGAATGCTTCTGTACATAGGAAGACCCCCATATCTATTCCTGTACATAGGGAAAATAATTATCTGTGTATTAGAGTAGTATAGAAAGGGAGGGGGCAGTACTAATCTGTGTATTAAAGCAGTATAGATTTGAGGGGGGTAATATTTACCTGTGTATTAGAGCAATATAGAAAGGATAGGGGTGGTAATTACCTGTGTGGTAGAGCAGTGTAGCAGCTAGCAGCCAGGTTCGGGGGTCTCTCTGTTGGGGGTACATAGTGAATGTGGTTTGCTTCTTATGTATGTCTCTGAAATTTATTGTGTCCAGAGCTGAATGATGGGATTAGGGAGGGGCACAGGGGCAATTCCTCCTACTACTGCCCATCCCCATCCCCCTATACAACTGACTTCAGCTGTACAGTGTTCTGGACCCCCATATCTGTTCCCGTACAGAGGAAGACCCCCATATCTGTTCCTGTACAGAGGAAGACCCCCATATCTGTTCCTGTACAGAGGAAGACCCCCATATCTGTTCCTGTACAGAGGAAGACCCCCATATCTGTTCCTGTACAGAGGAAGACCCCCATATCTGTTCCTGTACTGAGGAAGACCCCCATATCTGTTCCTGTACAGAGGAAGACCCCCATATCTGTTCCTGTACAGAGAAAGACCCCTATATCTGTTCACGTAAAAACGAAAATCCCCATATCTGTTCCTGAATATAAGAAGACCCCCATATCTGTTCCTATGCATGGACAGACCCCAATATCTAATCCTGTACATTGAAAGACCCCCATATCTCCTCCTGTTCAGAAAAAAGTGTATGTTCCCCATATCTGTTCCTGTAAAGATGGAGACCCCATATCTGTTCCTGTACAGAGGAACACCCCAATATCTGTTCCTGTACAGGGGAAGACCCCATATCTGTTCCTGTACAGTGGAAGACCCTCATATCTGTTCCTGTACACAAGAATACCCCCGTATTTGTTCCTGTACAGGGGAACACCACCCATATCTGTGTATGTACAGAGGAAGACCCCATATCTGTTCCTGTAAAGATGGAGACCCCCATATATGTTCCTGTACAGAGGAAGACCCCCATATCTGTTCCTGTACAGAGGAAGACCCCCATATCTGTTCCTGTACAGAGGAAGGCCCCCATATCTGTTCCTGTAAAGATGGAGACCCCCATATATGTTCCTGTACGGAGGAAGACCCCCATATCTGTTCCTGTAAAGATGGAAACCCCATATCTGTTCCTGTACAGGAGAAGGCCCCCAGATCTGTTCCTGTACAGATGAACACCCCCATATCTGTTCCTGTACAGAGGACCACTTCCATATCTGTTCCAGTACAGAGGAAGACCCCCATATCTGTTCCTGTACAGATGAAGACCCCCATATCTGTTCCTGTACAGAGGAAGACCCCCATATCTGTTCCTGTACAGATGAAGACCCCCATATCTGTTCCTGTACAGAGGAAGACCCCATATCTGTTCCTGTAAAGATGGAGACCCCAATATCTTTTCCTGTACAGGGGAAGACCCCCATATCTGTTCCTGTACAAAGGAAGATCCCCATATATATTCCGGTACAGGGGAACACCACCCATATCTGTTCATGTACAGAAGAAGACCCCATATCTGTTCCTGTAAAGATGGAGACCCCCATATCTGTTCCTGTACAGAGGAAGACCCCCATATCTGTTCTTGTAAAGATGGAGACCCCATATCTTTTCCTGTACAGAGGAAGACCCCCATATCTGTTTCTGAATATAAGAAGACCCCCATATCTGTTCCTGTAGAGAAGACCCCCATATCTGTTCCTGTATAGAGAAAGACCCCCATATCGGTTCCTGTACAGAGGAACACCCCCATATCTGTTCCTGTACAGAGGAACACCCCCATATCTGTTACTGTACAGAAGAAGACCCCCATATCTGTTCTTGTAATGGAGAGAATGCTTCTGTACATAGGAAGACCCCCATATCTATTCCTGTACATAGGGAAAATATTTACCTGTGTATTAGAGCAGTATAGAAAGGATAGGGGTGGTAATTACCTGTGTGGTAGAGCAGTGTAGCAGCTAGCAGCCAGGTGCGGGGGTCTCTCTGTTGGGGGTACATAGTGAATGTGGTTTGCTTCTTCTGGATGTCTCTGAAATTTATTGTGTCCAGAGCTGAATGATGGGATTAGGGAGGGGCACAGGGGCAATTCCTCCTACTACTGCCCATCCCCACCCCCCTATACAACTGACTTCAGCTGTACAGTGTCCTGGACCCCCATATCTGTTCCCGTACAGAGGAAGACCCCTATATATGTTCCTGTACAGAGGAAGACCCCCATATCTGTTCCTATGCATGGACAGACCCCAATATCTAATCCTGTACAGAGGAAGACACCCATATCTCCTCCTGTTCAGAAAAAAGTGTATGTTACCCATATCTGTTTCTGTAAAGATGGAGACCCCCATATCTGTTCCTGTACACAAGAAGACCCCCGTATTTGTTCCTGTACAGAGGAAGACCCCCCTTTTCTGTTCCTGTACAGAGGAACACCCCCATATCTGTTCCTGTACAGAGGAAGACCCCCATATCTGTTCCTGTACAGAGGAAGACCCCAATATCTGTTCCTGTACAGAGGAAGACCCCAATATCTGTTCCTGTACAGAGGAAGACCCCCATATCTGTTCCTGTACAGAGGAACACCCCCATATCTGTTCCTGTACAGAGGAGCACCCCAATATCTGTACCTGTACAGAGGAAGACCCCAATATCTGTTCCTGTACAGAGGAAGACCCCCATATCTGTTCCTGTACAGAGGAAGACCCCCATATCTGTTCCTGTACAGGGTAAGACCCCAATATCTGTTCCTGTACAGAGGAAGACCCCCATATCTGTTCCTGTACAGAGGAAGACCCCCATATCTGTTCCTGTACAGAGGAACACCCCCATATCTGTTCCTGTACAGAGGAATACCCCCATATCTGTTCCTGTACAGGGTAAGACCCCAATATCTGTTCCTGTACAGAGGAAGACCCCCATATCTGTTCCTGTACAGAGGAACACCCCCATATCTGTTCCTGTACAGAGGAAGACCCCCATATCTGTTCCTGTAAAGATGGAGACCCCAATATCTGTTCCTGTACAGGGGAAGACCCCCATATCTGTTCCTGTACAAAGGAAGATCCCCATATATATTCCGGTACAGGGGAACACCACCCATATCTGTTCATGTACAGAAGAAGACCCCATATCTGTTCCTGTAAAGATGGAGACCCCCATATCTGTTCCTGTACAGAGGAAGACCCCCATATCTGTTCTTGTAAAGATGGAGACCCCCATATCTTTTCCTGTACAGAGGAAGACCCCCATATCTGTTTCTGAATATAAGAAGACCCCCATATCTGTTCCTGTAGAGAAGACCCCCATATCTGTTCCTGTATAGAGAAAGACCCCCATATCGGTTCCTGTACAGAGGAACACCCCCATATCTGTTCCTGTACAGAGGAACACCCCCATATCTGTTCCTGTACAGAAGAAGACCCCATATCTGTTCTTGTAATGGAGAGAATGCTTCTGTACATAGGAAGACCCCCATATCTATTCCTGTACATAGGGAAAATATTTACCTGTGTATTAGAGCAATATAGAAAGGATAGGGGTGGTAATTACCTGTGTGGTAGAGCAGTGTAGCAGCTAGCAGCCAGGTTCGGGGGTCTCTCTGTTGGGGGTACATAGTGAATGTGGTTTGCTTCTTCTGGATGTCTCTGAAATGTATTGTGTCCAGAGCTGAATGATGGGATTAGGGAGGGGCACAGGGGCAATTCCTCCTACTACTGCCCATCCCCACCCCCCTATACAACTGACTTCAGCTGTACAGTGTCCTGGACCCCCATATCTGTTCCCGTACAGAGGAAGACCCCTATATATGTTCCTGTACAGAGGAAGACCCCCATATCTGTTCCTATGCATGGACAGACCCCAATATCTAATCCTGTACAGAGGAAGACACCCATATCTCCTCCTGTTCAGAAAAAAGTGTATGTTACCCATATCTGTTTCTGTAAAGATGGAGACCCCCATATCTGTTCCTGTACACAAGAAGACCCCCGTATTTGTTCCTGTACAGAGGAAGACCCCCATATCTGTTCCTGTAAAGATGGAGACCCCCATATCTGTTCCTGTACAGAGGAACACCCCAATATCTGTTCCTGTACAGAGGAAGACCCCCATATCTGTTCCTGTACAGAGGAACACCCCCATATCTGTTCCTGTACAGAGGAAGACCCCCATATCTGTTCCTGTACAGAGGAAGACCCCAATATCTGTTCCTGTACAGAGGAAGACCCCAATATCTGTTCCTGTACAGAGGAAGACCCCCATATCTGTTCCTGTACAGAGGAACACCCCCATATCTGTTCCTGTACAGAGGAACACCCCCATATCTGTTCCTGTACAGAGGAAGACCCCCATATCTGTTCCTGTAAAGATGGAGACCCCAATATCTGTTCCTGTACAGGGGAAGACCCCCATATCTGTTCCTGTACAAAGGAAGATCCCCATATATATTCCGGTACAGGGGAACACCACCCATATCTGTTCATGTACAGAAGAAGACCCCCGTATCTGTTCCTGTACACAAGAAGACCCCCGTATTTGTTCCTGTACAGAGGAAGACCCCATATCTGTTCCTGTAAAGATGGAGACCCCCATATCTGTTCCTGTACAGAGGAACACCCCAATATCTGTTCCTGTACAGAGGAAGACCCCCATATCTGTTCCTGTACAGAGGAAGACCCCCATATCTGTTCCTGTACAGAGGAAGACCCCCATATCTGTTCCTGTACAGAGGAAGACCCCCATATCTGTTCCTGTACAGAGGAAGACCCCCATATCTGTTCCTGTACAGAGGAAGACCCCAATATCTGTTCCTGTACAGAGGAAGACCCCAATATCTGTTCCTGTACAGAGGAAGACCCCCATATCTGTTCCTGTACAGAGGAACACCCCCATATCTGTTCCTGTACAGAGGAACACCCCCATATCTGTTCCTGTACAGAGGAGCACCCCCATATCTGTACCTGTACAGAGAAAGACCCCCATATCTGTTCCTGTACAGAGGAGCACCCCCATATCTGTACCTGTACAGAGGAAGACCCCTATATCTGTTCCTGTACAGAGGAACACCCCCATATCTGTTCCTGTACAGAGGAAGACCCCCATATCTGTTCCTGTACAGAGGAAGACCCCCATATCTGTTCCTGTACAGAGGAAGACCCCCATATCTGTTCCTGTACAGGGTAAGACCCCAATATCTGTTCCTGTACAGAGGAAGACCCCCATATCTGTTCCTGTACAGAGGAACACCCCCATATCTGTTCCTGTACAGAGGAATACCCCCATATCTGTTCCTGTACAGGGTAAGACCCCAATATCTGTTCCTGTACAGAGGAAGACCCCCATATCTGTTCCTGTACAGAGGAAGACCCCCATATCTGTTCCTGTAAAGATGGAGACCCCAATATCTGTTCCTGTACAGGGGAAGACCCCCCATATCTGTTCCTGTACAAAGGAAGATCCCCATATATATTCCGGTACAGGGGAACACCACCCATATCTGTTCATGTACAGAAGAAGACCCCATATCTGTTCCTGTAAAGATGGAGACCCCCATATCTGTTCCTGTACAGAGGAAGACCCCCATATCTGTTCTTGTAAAGATGGAGACCCCATATCTTTTCCTGTACAGAGGAAGACCCCCATATCTGTTTCTGAATATAAGAAGACCCCCATATCTGTTCCTGTAGAGAAGACCCCCATATCTGTTCCTGTATAGAGAAAGACCCCCATATCTGTTCCTGTATAGAGAAAGACCCCCATATCGGTTCCTGTACAGAGGAACACCCCCATATCAAGTCCTGTACAGAGGAACACCCCCATATCTGTTCCTGTACAGAAGAAGACCCCCATATCTGTTCTTGTAATGGAGAGAATGCTTCTGTACATAGGAAGACCCCCATATCTATTCCTGTACATAGGGAAAATATTTACCTGTGTATTAGAGCAATATAGAAAGGATAGGGGTGGTAATTACCTGTGTGGTAGAGCAGTGTAGCAGCTAGCAGCCAGATTCGGGGGTCTCTCTGTTGGGGGTACATAGTGAATGTGGTTTGCTTCTTATGTATGTCTCTGAAATGTATTGTGTCCAGAGCTGAATGATGGGATTAGGGAGGGGCACAGGGGCAATTCCTCCTACTACTGCCCATCCCCACCCCCCTATACAACTGACTTCAGCTGTACAGTGTCCTGGACCCCCATATCTGTTCCTGTACAGAGGAAGACCCCCATATCTGTTCCCGTACAGAGGAAGACCCCTATATATGTTCCTGTACAGAGGAACACCCCCATATCTGTTCCTGTACAGAGGAAGACCCCCATATCTGTTCCTGTACAGAGGAAGACCCCTATATATGTTCCTGTACAGAGGAAAACCCCCATATCTGTTCCTGTACAGAGGAAGACCCCCATATCTGTTCCTGTACAGAGGAAGACCCCTATATATGTTCCTGTACAGAGGAACACCCCCATATCTGTTCCTGTACAGAGGAAGACCCCCATATCTGTTCCTGTACAGAGGAAGACCCCTATATATGTTCCTGTACAGAGGAAAACCCCCATATCTGTTCCTATGCATGGACAGACCCCAATATCTAATCCTGTACAGAGGAAGACACCCATATCTGTTCCTGTAGATTGAGGGACTTTGCTCACACTCTATCCTTGGAAAGGTTCGCCCAGTGAAGGGTTAACATAGACGATGATGATGATGATGATGATGATGATGATGACGATGACGATGATGATGATGACGATGATGATGACGATGACGACGACGACGACGACGACGATGACGATGACGATGATGATATCACATAATATTATCTGTCATATAACAGGTGATATTGGACAATGAAGGGGACTATTGTATGTGTATCTCTCTGGGCTCCTGATGGTCAGCTCCTGGGTCCAGCATTGTGATGAGAACAATAAGAGTGATTACAGCTTTATAATAACCTCATCACCTCTCTCTCCCTGAAACCAGCAACCCCTCCCCCTCCCCACCTCCACTCCTCCCCCTCTCCACATACCCTGCTCTCTGTACAGCACCACGGTATATGTCAGAGCTATATAAATGTATAATAATAATGGTGAGTGATTGGGGACGACGACATTAAAGTGTAAGCTCCTCTGTATAGAGATTGATGTGACTGTGGGGGGAGGGGACATTAGAGTGTAAGCTCCTCTGTATAGAGACTGATGTGACTGTGGGGGGGAGGGGACATTAGAGTGTAAGCTCCTCTGTATAGAGACTGATGTGACTGTGGGGGGAGGGGACATTAGAGTGTAAGCTCCTCTGTATAGAGACTGATGTGTGGGGGGAGGGGACATTAGAGTGTAAGCTCCTCTGTATAGAGACTGATGTGACTGTGGGGGGAGGGGACATTAGAGTGTAAGCTCCTCTGTATAGAGACTGATGTGACTGTGGGGGGAGGGGACATTAGAGTGTAAGCTCCTCTGTATAGAGACTGATGTGACTGTGGGGGAGGGGACATTAGAGTGTAAGCTCCTCTGTACAGAGACTGATGTGACTGTGTGGGGAGGGGACATTAGAGTGTAAGCTCCTCTGTACAGAGACTGATGTGACTGTAGGGGGAGGGGACATTAGAGTGTAAGCTCCTCTGTATAGAGACTGATGTGTGGGGGGAGGGGACATTAGAGTGTAAGCTCCTCTGTATAGAGACTGATGTGACTGTGGGGGGAGGGGGCATTAGAGTGTAAGCTCCTCTGTACAGAGACTGATGTGACTGTAGGGGGAGGGGACATTAGAGTGTAAGCTCCTCTGTACAGAGACTGATGTGACTGTGGGGGGAGGGGACATTAGAGTGTAAGCTCCTCTGTATAGAGACTGATGTGACTGTGGGGGGAGGGGACATTAGAGTGTAAGCTCCTCTGTATAGAGACTGATGTGACTGTGGGGGAGGGGACATTAGAGTGTAAGCTCCTCTGTACAGAGACTGATGTGACTGTGGGGGGAGGGGACATTAGAGTGTAAGCTCCTCTGTATAGAGACTGATGTGACTGTGGGGGAGGGGACATTAGAGTGTAAGCTCCTCTGTATAGAGACTGATGTGACTGTGGGGGGAGGGGACATTAGAGTGTAAGCTCCTCTGTATAGAGACTGATGTGACTGTGGGGGAGGGGACATTAGAGTGTAAGCTCCTCTGTACAGAGACTGATGTGACTGTGGGGGAGGGGACATTAGAGTGTAAGCTCCTCTGTACAGAGACTGATGTGTGGGGGAGGGGACATTAGAGTGTAAGCTCCTCTGTATAGAGACTGATGTGACTGTGGGGGGAGGGGACATTAGAGTGTAAGCTCCTCTGTACAGAGACTGATGTGACTGTGGGGGAGGGGACATTAGAGTGTAAGCTCCTCTGTATAGAGACTGATGTGACTGTGGGGGGAGGGGACATTAGAGTGTAAGCTCCTCTGTATAGAGACTGATGTGACTGTGGGGGGAGGAGACATTAGAGTGTAAGCTCCTCTGTACAGAGACTGATGTGACTGTGGGGGAGGGGACATTAGAGTGTAAGCTCCTCTGTATAGAGACTGATGTGACTGTGGGGGGAGGGGACATTAGAGTGTAAGCTCCTCTGTATAGAGACTGATGTGACTGTGGGGGAGGGGACATTAGAGTGTAAGCTCCTCTGTACAGAGACTGATGTGACTGTGGGGGAGGGGACATTAGAGTGTAAGCTCCTCTGTACAGAGACTGATGTGTGGGGGAGGGGACATCAGAGTGTAAGCTCCTCTGTACAGAGACTGATGTGACTGTGGGGGGAGGGGACATTAGAGTGTAAGCTCCTCTGTACAGAGACTGATGTGACTGTGGGGGAGGGGACATTAGAGTGTAAGCTCCTCTGTATAGAGACTGATGTGACTGTGGGGGGAGGGGACATTAGAGTGTAAGCTCCTCTGTATAGAGACTGATGTGACTGTGGGGGAGGGGACATTAGAGTGTAAGCTCCTCTGTACAGAGACTGATGTGACTGTGGGGGGAGGGGACATTAGAGTGTAAGCTCCTCTGTATAGAGACTGATGTGACTGTGGGGGGAGGGGACATTAGAGTGTAAGCTCCTCTGTATAGAGACTGATGTGACTGTGGGGGGGAGGGGACATTAGAGTGTAAGCTCCTCTGTACAGAGACTGATGTGACTGTGGGGGAGGGGACATTAGAGTGTAAGCTCCTCTGTACAGAGACTGATGTGACTGTGGGGGGAGGGGACATTAGAGTGTAAGCTCCTCTGTACAGAGACTGATGTGACTGTGGGGGAGGGGACATTAGAGTGTAAGCTCCTCTGTACAGAGACTGATGTGTGGGGAGAGGGGACATTAGAGTGTAAGCTCCTCTGTATAGAGACTGATGTGACTGTGGGGGGAGGGGACATTAGAGTGTAAGCTCCTCTGTACAGAGACTGATGTGACTGTGGGGGGGAGGGGACATCAGAGTGTAAGCTCCTCTGTATAGAGACTGATGTGACTGTGGGGGAGGGGACATTAGAGTGTAAGCTCCTCTGTACAGAGACTGATGTGACTGGGGGGGGAGGGGACATTAGAGTGTAAGCTCCTCTGTACAGAGACTGATGTGACTGTGGGGGGAGGGGACATTAGAGTGTAAGCTCCTCTGTATAGAGACTGATGTGACTGTGGGGGAGGGGACATCAGAGTGTAAGCTCCTCTGTACAGAGACTGATGTGACTGTGGGGGGAGGGGACATTAGAGTGTAAGCTCCTCTGTATAGAGACTGATGTGACTGTGGGGGAGGGGACATTAGAGTGTAAGCTCCTCTGTACAGAGACTGATGTGACTGTGGGGGGAGGGGACATTAGAGTGTAAGCTCCTCTGTACAGAGACTGATGTGACTGTGGGGGAGGGGACATTAGAGTGTAAGCTCCTCTGTATAGAGACTGATGTGTGGGGGGAGGGGACATTAGAGTGTAAGCTCCTCTGTATAGAGACTGATGTGACTGTGGGGGAGGGGACATTAGAGTGTAAGCTCCTCTGTACAGAGACTGATGTGACTGTGGGGGAGGGGACATTAGAGTGTAAGCTCCTCTGTATAGAGACTGATGTGACTGTGGGGGGAGGGGACATTAGAGTGTAAGCTCCTCTGTACAGAGACTGATGTGAGTGTGGGGGGAGGGGACATTAGAGTGTAAGCTCCTCTGTACAGAGACTGATGTGACTGTGGGGGGGAGGGGACATTAGAGTGTAAGCTCCTCTGTACAGAGACTGATGTGACTGTGGGGGAGGGGACATTAGAGTGTAAGCTCCTCTGTACAGAGACTGATGTGACTGTGGGGGGAGGGGACATTAGAGTGTAAGCTCCTCTGTATAGAGACTGATGTGACTGTGGGGGGAGGGGACATTAGAGTGTAAGCTCCTCTGTATAGAGACTGATGTGACTGTGGGGGAGGGGACATTAGAGTGTAAGCTCCTCTGTATAGAGACTGATGTGACTGTGGGGGGAGGGGACATTAGAGTGTAAGCTCCTCTGTACAGAGACTGATGTGACTGTGGGGGGAGGGGACATTAGAGTGTAAGCTCCTCTGTACAGAGACTGATGTGACTGTGGGGGGAGGGGACATTAGAGTGTAAGCTCCTCTGTATAGAGACTGATGTGACTGTGGGGGGAGGGGACATTAGAGTGTAAGCTCCTCTGTATAGAGACTGATGTGACTGTGGGGGGAGGGGACATTAGAGTGTAAGCTCCTCTGTATAGAGACTGATGTGACTGTGGGGGGAGGGGACATTAGAGTGTAAGCTCCTCTGTACAGAGACTGATGTGACTGTGGGGGAGGGGACATTAGAGTGTAAGCTCCTCTGTATAGAGACTGATGTGACTGTGGGGGAGGGGACATTAGAGTGTAAGCTCCTCTGTATAGAGACTGATGTGACTGTGGGGGAGGGGACATTAGAGTGTAAGCTCCTCTGTACAGAGACTGATGTGACTGTGGGGGAGGGGACATTAGAGTGTAAGCTCCTCTGTACAGAGACTGATGTGACTGTGGGGGGAGGGGACATTAGAGTGTAAGCTCCTCTGTATAGAGACTGATGTGACTGTGGGGGGAGGGGACATTAGAGTGTAAGCTCCTCTGTACAGAGACTGATGTGACTGTGGGGGGAGGGGACATTAGAGTGTAAGCTCCTCTGTACAGAGACTGATGTGACTGTGGGGGGAGGGGACATTAGAGTGTAAGCTCCTCTGTACAGAGACTGATGTGACTGTGGGGGAGGGGACATTAGAGTGTAAGCTCCTCTGTACAGAGACTGATGTGACTGTGAGGGGGAGGGGACATTAGAGTGTAAGCTCCTCTGTATAGAGACTGATGTGACTGTGGGGGGAGGGGACATTAGAGTGTAAGCTCCTCTGTACAGAGACTGATGTGACTGTGGGGGAGGGGACATTAGAGTGTAAGCTCCTCTGTATAGAGACTGATGTGACTGTGGGGGGAGGGGACATTAGAGTGTAAGCTCCTCTGTACAGAGACTGATGTGACTGTGGGGGAGGGGACATTAGAGTGTAAGCTCCTCTGTATAGAGACTGATGTGACTGTGGGGGAGGGGACATTAGAGTGTAAGCTCCTCTGTATAGAGATTGATGTGACTGTGGGGGGAGGGGACATTAGAGTGTAAGCTCCTCTGTATAGAGACTGATGTGACTGTGGGGGGAGGGGACATTAGAGTGTAAGCTCCTCTGCATAGAGACTGATGTGACTGTGGGGGAGGGGAAATTAGAGTGTAAGCTCCTCTGTATAGAGATTGATGTGACTGTGGGGGGAGGGGACATTAGAGTGTAAGCTCCTCTGTATAGAGACTGATGTGACTGTGGGGGGAGGGGACATTAGAGTGTAAGCTCCTCTGTACAGAGACTGATGTGACTGTGGGGGAGGGGACATTAGAGTGTAAGCTCCTCTGTATAGAGACTGATGTGACTGTGGGGGAGGGGACATTAGAGTGTAAGCTCCTCTGTATAGAGACTGATGTGTGGGGGGAGGGGACATTAGAGTGTAAGCTCCTCTGTATAGAGACTGATGTGACTGTGGGGGGAGGGGACATTAGAGTGTAAGCTCCTCTGTACAGAGACTGATGTGACTGTGGGGGAGGGGACATTAGAGTGTAAGCTCCTCTGTATAGAGACTGATGTGACTGTGGGGGAGGGGACATTAGAGTGTAAGCTCCTCTGTACAGAGACTGATGTGACTGTGGGGGGAGGGGACATTAGAGTGTAAGCTCCTCTGTACAGAGACTGATGTGACTGTGGGGGGAGGGGACATTAGAGTGTAAGCTCCTCTGTACAGAGACTGATGTGACTGTGGGGGGAGGGGACATTAGAGTGTAAGCTCCTCTGTATAGAGACTGATGTGACTGTGGGGGAGGGGACATTAGAGTGTAAGCTCCTCTGTACAGAGACTGATGTGACTGTGGGGGGAGGGGACATTAGAGTGTAAGCTCCTCTGTATAGAGACTGATGTGACTGTGGGGGAGGGGACATTAGAGTGTAAGCTCCTCTGTACAGAGACTGATGTGACTGTGGGGGGAGGGGACATTAGAGTGTAAGCTCCTCTGTATAGAGACTGATGTGACTGTGGGGGAGGGGACATTAGAGTGTAAGCTCCTCTGTATAGAGACTGATGTGACTGTGGGGGAGGGGACATTAGAGTGTAAGCTCCTCTGTATAGAGACTGATGTGACTGTGGGGGGAGGGGACATTAGAGTGTAAGCTCCTCTGTACAGAGACTGATGTGACTGTGGGGGGGAGGGGACATTAGAGTGTAAGCTCCTCTGTACAGAGACTGATGTGACTGTGGGGGGGAGGGGACATTAGAGTGTAAGCTCCTCTGTACAGAGACTGATGTGACTTGCTCAGTGATCTCTGTACAGCGCTGCGGTATATGTCAGAGCTATATAAATGTATTGTAGTAATAGTGAGTGATGGGGTGGAGACAATATAAAGTCAGAACTCGGATTTGTATTGGCGATATATAAATACATTTATTAATATTGATGAAGATATGATTGGACAGAACGCGGTTCGGTATTAGTCCGGAGTTTTGCTCGTTGGAGTTTCTCGGTATATTTCTGGACCTCATTTAATGAAAACAGTTCCTCTGATGGGGAGATCCGGAGAAGAGTCTTCACGGGGATTGATGGGGCCTCTTAGGTGAAATATGGAACAGCAAATGTTTCCTACAATCCGATTTTCTCCTGCGTCATCACACAGCATTATACAAAAACAGTCCGATTGGCAGATGAACACACACATAAAGATTCTGATTGTACAAACCCCCCGACTACAATGGATGACATTACACCGCTTCTCTATTAGTGCGCTGTAAGTCCCCAGCCAATCAGATCTCACATGACCTCAAAACTGATTACATCACATAATGTGGATTGGAGTGTGTCAGCAGAGGAGGCGGGGCTGCGGGGAATCTGATGGGTTATAAGCTCCGCCTCGCGTCTCAGCTGGTGATCCTGACACACCGTACAGCCAGGTGGGGGCGCCACTGTTCAGTGTGTGACCTCCCCACCACTGCTCTCAGGCTATGAATAAATCTCCTCCCACTGGTAAGCTCCTCCCACACCATTCCCCTTTCTGTGAGCTGTCTGACACCTCCCCCCCTCTTGGCTCCAGTGCCTGAAACTGGGCTGGTGCAAGGATTTCTGACACCCTAGACGAAACCTCATTTGCCTCCCCATTGGCTCCACCCCTGACTCCACCCCCTTTGCCCTGCCCATGTAACAGAAGGCGCCACTGTACAGGAATCATCGGCTCTGCTCCCTCTAGCGCTGGCTCCAGTGCTGCGCCTCTAATTACATTACCGGTCGGACTGAGTTAGTTACATGCTGCCGCCTGCAGATCATGCAGACGCGGAGGGAAACCAGCGGCCGGGCGCCCCTAGGCAGCAGTGCGCCTGAGGCCAGTGGTGTATTTAGGTTTTGTGCTGCCCTAGGCCTGACTAAACTTGTGCACCCCCTAATTTAAATACGACCCACCCTTTCCTGTCAATGCCATGCCCCTTCCTGTTAAAGACCCGCCCTGTCATCTGTAAACCACACCCTTTCCTCTTTAGGCCCCACCTTTTCTTCTTAGAGCTCCACCTCTTTCTCTGTGTACATTAACCACCTCCCACCCAGGAACTGCACATAAACGGCCGGGTGGTCAGTTCCTTGTCCTGATTGGATGTTCAGGAACGCCCCTCAGAGCGAGTGCTCGCAGCACCCCTACAAGGCACGCTGCGGCTTGATCCTGTGGTCATTATGATGAGTAGAGATCGGGATATGGGTGCTGTGATTGGCCCTCCCGATCACATGATGGCTGTGTCCAATCGCAGCTGTCACAATGTAAACGGGGACGCGTGTCTCTGTGACAGTTCTCCCCGCCGAGCTCAGTGCGGTGTGGGGGGGGGGGAGGGGGAATCTGCAGATCTGTGACAGCTCTCTGTGTGAGGAAGATTTTACACAGAGAGCTGTTACAGATCACCCCACAAACAGTACATAAAGCACCGCTGTCACCCCTGTCCCTATACACATGTCAGTGTCCCCATAAAACTCCTGTCTGTCCCCCATTACTGCCAACACCAAATAAACACTGACTTGGGTTATTTATACCAAAGAAATGTAGCAGCATCATTTTTGGTCAAAATTTATCAAAAGAAAATACTTACTTGCAAAAATTTATAACAGAAACTAAGAAAAATGCTTTTTTTTTTTTTTTGAAAATTTTCAGTCTTTTTTTATTTGTAGCGTAAAAAATAAAAATCCCAGCGGTGATTAAATACCACCAAAGAAAAGCTCTATTTGTGTGAAAAAAATGCTAAAAATGTCATTTGAGTACAATGTAGCACGACCGCGCAATTGTCATTCAAAGTGTGACATGGCTGAAAGCTGAATATTGGTCTGGGAATCTGATTGTCTCCCACTATAGAAGATCCCCCTGTCAGTCTCATTTCCAGTCTGCAGGGATTGTGGGAAGGTAATTTGAAGATAGCAAAAGGCCAGTTATACTAGCTGCATTGTGAACCGCATTCATTGTTTGTTGTGATACCTAGGAGATTAGAGCGAAGTAGAAAGGAGTGGCGAGAGGGGAGTAGGGTGCTGTGGAGTAGAGTGGAGTAATGTGGAGTAGAGTAGAACGGAGTAGAAAGGGGTAGAGCGGAGTGAGTAGAGTAGTGCGGAGTCAAGTGAAGTAGAGTGGAGTAAAGCAGTGCGTAGGAGAGCGCAGTGGAGTGGTGCGGAGTAGAGTGAAGTAGAGTGGAGTAGAGTGCAGCAGAGTGGAGCAGAGCTGGGTTGAGTGGAGTAGAGCTGAGTGAGTAGAATAGTGTAGAGTCAAGTGAAGTAGAGTAGAGCAGATTGGAGTAGAGTAGTGCGGAGTAGAGTGAAGTAGAGTGGAGCAGAGAAGAGTAGAGCGGAGCAGAGTGAAGTAGTGTGGAGTAGAGTGCAGTCGAGTGGAGCAGAGCTGGGTTGAGTGGAGCGGAGCGGAGTAAAGTGGAGTAAAGTGGAGTAGAGTAGAGCGGAGCGTAGTAAAGTGGAGTAAAGCAGTGTAGAGTGGAGCAGAGCTGGGTTGAGTGGAGTAGAGCGGAGCGGAGAAGTTGGGGAGTAGAGCAGGATGGAGTGGAGTGGAAGAAAAGTAGAGTGGAGTAGAGCGCAGTAGAGTGGAAAGGAGTAGAGCAGAGAAGAGCTGGGTTGAGTGGAGTGGAGTAGAGCGGAGTGGAGTAGAGTAGTGCGGAGTAGAGTGAAGTAGAGTGGAGTACAGCAGAGCAGAGCTGGGTTGAGTGGAGTAGAGTGGAGTAGAGCGAAGTAGAGTGGAGCAGAGAAGAGTAGATCGCAGTCGAGTGGAGCAGAGCTGGGTTGAGTGGAGTAGAGCGGAGTGGAGTAAAGTGGAGTAGAGTGGAGTGGAGTAGAGCGGAGTGTAGTAAAGTGGAGTAGAGTAGAGCGGAGCGTAGTAAAGTGGAGTAAAGCAGTGTAGAGTGGAGCAGAGCTGGGTTGAGTAGAGTGGAGTGGAGAAGAGTAGAGTGGAGCGGAGAAGTTGGGGAGTAGAGCAGCATGGAGTGGAGCGGAAGAAAAGTAGAGTGGAGTAGAGCGCAGTAGAGTGGAAAGGAGTAGAGCAGAGTAGAGCTGGGTTGAGTGGAGTGGAGTAGAGCGGAGTGGAGTAGAGTAGTGCGGAGTAGAGTGAAGTAGAGTGGAGTAGAGCAGGGCTGGTTGAGTGGAGTAGAGTGAGGTAGAGTGGAGTAGTGCGGAGTAGAGTGGAGCAGAGAAGTGTAGATCGCAGTCGAGTGGAGCAGAGCAGGGTTGAGTGGAGTAGAGCGGAGTGGAGTAAAGTGGAGTAGAGTGGAGTGGAGTAGAGCAGAGCATAGTAAAGTGGAGTAGAGTAGAGCGGAGCGTAGTAAAGTGGAGTAAAGCAGTGTAGAGTGGAGCAGAGCTGGGTTGAGTAGAGTGGAGTGGAGAAGAGTAGAGTGGAGCGGAGAAGTTGGGGAGTAGAGCAGCATGGAGTGGAGCGGAAGAAAAGTAGAGTGGAGTAGAGCACAGTAGAGTGGAAAGGAGTAGAGCAGAGTAGAGCTGGGTTGAGTGGAGTGGAGTAGAGCGGAGTGGAGTAGAGTAGTGCGGAGTAGAGTGAAGTAGGGATGAGAAGACCGGAGCGGAGTGGAGAAGTTGGGGAGTGGTGTGGGGTAAAGAGGAGTGGGGTAAAGTGGAGTGGAGTAGAGCGGAGCGGAGTAAAGTGGAGTAAAGCAGTGTAGAGTGAAGCAGAGTTGTCTTTCTGTTCTCCTCTGAAGTCCATCAGGTTATACTTCTATCAGCACAGAAATCTCCTCCCCGATACCGCTGATAAGCTGATATCTTGTAGGACTCCGGTCAGACTCCGGTCAGACTCCGGTCAGACTCCGGCCAGACTCCGGTCAGACTCCGGCCAGACTCAGGTCAGAGTCAGGTCAGAGTCAGGTCAGACTCCGGTCAGACTCCGGTCAGACTCAGGTCAGACTCAGGTCAGACTCCGGTCAGACTCCGGTCAGACTCCGGTCAGACTCCGGTCAGACTCCGGTCAGAATCAGGTCAGACTCCGGTCAGACTCCGGTCAGACTCCGGTCAGACTCCGGTCAGACTCAGGCCAGACTCCGGTCAGACTCTGGCCAGACTCAGGTCAGACTCAGGTCAGACTCAGGTCAGACTCAGGTCAGACTCCGGGGGAATAATAACTAACAATTCCCAGAGTGGGAGATTCCCAGCACTGACTGGTCATATGAAATAACTAATTGATCCCCCAACACATAGGACCCCACCTCTGATAAGTCTCCCCTGGGAAGCCCTGAACAGGAAAGCATGTACACAGTGAAAGTTGCCCCCATCAGCCTCTCAGAGTCAGAGACCTTTAAGGTGGAGGGTTCCTTTAAGGGGTCACTACATCCTCACTCTGGAGCAATGTCTATAGACCCTCATAGAATATCTCATATATAACATTCAGGGCGGCGGCCAGTCCATGCCCTGTGACCATTGTCCAAACCATGAGGCCACGCCTACAGTCACAGTACGATCCAATCAGGCTATTCCTAGGGTCACAGTCCAGTTCCATATTTCGGGACGGTCCACGCTCTTTGGCCGCAGTCCAATCCGTATGACATCATCACAATATATTATTTCCTATTAAATCTGTTCTCTGTCTATGTACAAAATCCTACAGAAGAAATTTAAAGGGGCAGCGGAAAGATCCAATCTTCCGATGGGGGATGGGGGATGGAGGGTTCCCAGTTCTATATGGAGATCCCTGATTGGTCGGTGAATTACAAGATCTCTTCAAGTCTGCATGAAGTCAGTGCGAGGTTAGAGAGCTGCAATTTCTCAGATGTCCACAAGGTGTCCTGCAGAGCAAAGGGAAGAATTTATATTATATGAACACTCAACTGTATAACATACCAGAGACTGCGGACATAGTACAGGAGATGATCAGAGACTGCAGACATGATACAGGAGATGATCAGAGACTGCAGACATAATACAGGAGATGATCAGAGACTGCAGACATACTACAGGAGATGATCAGAGACTGCAGACATAATACAGGAGATGATCAGAGACTGCAGACATAATACAGGAGATGATCAGAGACTGCAGACATAGTACAGGAGATGATCAGAGACTGCAGACATAATACAGGAGATGATCAGAGACTGCAGACATAGTACAGGAGATGATCGGAGACTGCGGACATAATACAGGAGATGATCAGAGACTGCAGACATAATACAGGAGATGATCAGAGACTGCAGACATAATACAGGAGATGATCAGAGACTGCAGACATAATACAGGAGATGATCAGAGACTGCAGACATAGTACAGGAGATGATCAGAGACTGCAGACATAGTACAGGAGATGATCAGAGACTGCAGACATAGTACAGGAGATGATCAGAGACTGCAGACATAGTACAGGAGATGATCAGAGACTGCAGACATAGTACAGGAGATGATCAGAGACTGCAGACATAATACAGGAGATGATCAGAGACTGCGGACATGGTACAGGAGATGATCAGAGACTGCGGACATAATACAGGAGATGATCAGAGACTGCAGACATAATACAGGAGATGATCGGAGACTGCGGACATAATACAGGAGATGATCAGAGACTGCAGACATAATACAGGAGATGATCAGAGACTGCAGACATAATACAGGAGATGATCAGAGACTGCAGACATAATACAGGAGATGATCAGAGACTGCAGACATAGTACAGGAGATGATCAGAGACTGCAGACATGATACAGGAGATGATCAGAGACTGCAGACATAGTACAGGAGATGATCAGAGACTGCAGACATAGTACAGGAGATGATCAGAGACTGCAGACATGATACAGGAGATGATCAGAGACTGCAGACATAGTACAGGAGATGATCAGAGACTGCAGACATAATACAGGAGATGATCAGAGACTGCAGACATAATACAGGAGATGATCAGAGACTGCAGACATAATACAGGAGATGATCAGAGACTGCAGACATAGTACAGGAGATGATCAGAGACTGCAGACATAATACAGGAGATGATCAGAGACTGCAGACATAATACAGGAGATGATCAGAGACTGCAGACATAATACAGGAGATGATCAGAGACTGCAGACATAATACAGGAGATGATCAGAGACTGCAGACATAGTACAGGAGATGATCAGAGACTGCAGACATAATACAGGAGATGATCAGAGACTGCAGATATAATACAGGAGATGATCAGAGACTGCAGACATAATACAGGAGATGATCAGAGACTGCAGACATAGTACAGGAGATGATCAGAGACTGCAGACATAATACAGGAGATGATCAGAGACTGCAGACATAGTACAGGAGATGATCA
>NC_133325.1:810836094-810898594 GCF_042186555.1 Aquarana catesbeiana | reverse complement strand
TTATTTTTGTCAGTCTTTTTAGTTTATTTAGCAAAAAATAAACCCCCCCCAGTGGTGATTAACCCCTTCAATACCGGGGGGCACTTATACACCTTCCTGCCCAGACCCATTTTCAGTTTTCAGCACTGTCGCACTTTGAATGACAATTGCGCAGTCATACAACACTGTACCCATATGACATTTTTATAATTTTGTTCCCACAAATAGAGCTTTCTTTTGGTGGTATTTGATCACCTCTGTGGGTTTTTATTTTCTGCTAAACAAATAAAAAAAAGACCGAAAACTTAAAAAAAATGTTTTTTTTTGTTTCTGTTACAAAACTTTGTAAATAAGTAAGTTTTCTCCTTCACTGATGGGCACTGATAAGGCGGCACCAATGAAGTGGCACTGATGGGCACTGATGATGGGCACTAATATGCGACACTGATGGGGCACCGATAGGCGGCACTGATGGGCAATGATAGGTGGCACTGATATGCAGCACTGATGGGCATTGAAAGGCAGCATGGATGGGCACTGATAGGTGACACGGATGGGCATGGATAGGCGGCACAGATGGGCAATGATAGGTGGCACGGGTGGGCACTGATAGGCAGCACAGATGGGCAATCATAGGCGGCACAGATGGGCAATCATAGGCGGCACAGATGGGCAATGATAGGTGGCACAGATAGGCAATGATAGGTGGCACGGATGGGCACTGATAGGCGGCACAGATGGGCAATGATAGGTGGCACGGATGGGCACTGATAGGCGGCACAGATGGGCAATCATAGGCGGCACAGATGGGCAATGATAGGCGGCACAGATGGGCAATGATAGGTGGCACAGATAGGCAATGATAGGTGGCACGGATGAGCATTGATAGGTGGCACAGATGGGCACTGATAGGCGGCATGGACAGGCACTGATAGGCGGCACAGATGGGCAAAAATAGGTGGCATGGATGAGCACTAATCGGTGGCACTGATGTAAACTAATAGATGGTACTGATGGATGCCAATCAGTGCCAAGCAATAATGCCTGCCAATCAGTGATGCCCATTGTGGGCACTGATTGGCATCCATTGTGGGCACCGATTGGCATCTATTGTGGACACTGATTGGCATCCCTTGTGGTCTAGGGAGGCATACCTGGTGGTTACATCCCTGGTGGTCCTGGTGGCATCCCTGATGGTCCAGTGTGGGCATCCATGGGGGGCTGCGCTGATAATCAATCAGCACAAACCCCCCCTGTCAGAGGAGCAGCCGATCGGCTCTCCTCTACTCGCGTCTGACAGATGCGAGTGAGGAAAAGCCGATCTCCGTCAGAGACTCTTTACCTAGATCAGTCCGCAAAACAACGATCGCCGCGATGCACGCCCCCGGGGGTGCGCAGGGGCTTGATATCCTGGCGACGTCATACGACATCCGGTCATTATATCGAAACCACTCTGCCGCCGTTTTGCTATATGGCGGGCGGCAATTGGTTAAATACCACCAAAAGAAAGCTCTATCTGTGTGAAAAAAAAAATGATAAGCATGTCATATGTATACAGTGTCACATGACCGCGCAATTGTCATTCAAAGTGCAATAGCGCTGAAAGCTGAAAATCGGCCTGGGCAGGAGGGGGGTATAGGTGCCCGGTAGGCAAATGGGTGAAGGAGCCAGCAATAAAAAGCTTTTAACAAAAAACAAACAAAAAAACAAGCTGGCAACAAAATGTAATTTATTGCCAATTTAAATTGTATCTTTTTTTGTAAATGCCACTTTTTCTGTGGCACTTCCTACCACAAGAGTGACAAAGATTTATTTGGATAGATTCCCCCTCACATACATACCAGATCCAGGGATTTTTATCGGCATGATCAGATTAAGGGGCCGGGAAGGATTTTTAGGGGGACCTTGTGCTGTTTTTTTTATGAGGTACCCCCTTCAAGGGGTCTGCTGTGCATTTTGAGGGGTACTGTACTCCTTCTTTTCATTCTTCTTGTAGAATGTGCTATTTACACAGGAAGAAACAATGTTTAATTTTCCAGCAAATGACATTTTATTGTCAGCCCCCTTAAAAAACAAAAAGGAGGCGCAAACCTCTCTGGAGGTCCCCACAAATACATGGCGGACTCTTGGGGAGAAGGGGGAGGGGGTCTGATTACTTCCTTTTTTTTTCTCAACAAAGAAGCTGTCAATGAATTGTCATTAGTCAGCATATTTAAACACTTTTTTTCCTTTTGTAAAAGAAAAGTACAGCAGCACTTTGCACAGAGTCGCCCCGATAATCCTCTTCTGGGGTCCCCCGGCGGCGCTGGTGGCTCCTCCCTGCATCCAGTGCCCACGTTGGAGAAGCGCTCTCCTAAGGGGGACACCCCCGTGCAGGCGCACTCCCGAGTCCCGCTTCTACGTCTATTCACACAGAATGCAGGACTTGGCCCCGCCCCCTCGGCGCCCGCGTCATTGGATTTGATTGACAGCAGCGGGAGCCAATGGCTGCACTACTATCAATCTATCCAATCAGGACACGAGACACCAGCTAGAGCCTTGCCGGAGAAGGATCGGGGTCAGGTAAGTAAAACGGGGGGCTCTGGGGGGGGGGGGGGGCTGCAGCAGAAGGTTTTTTACCTTGATGCATAGAATGCAAACCACGATGGTTTACAACCCCTTTAAAGGAATTGGACATTTTTAAGGTTTCACTTTAAGCATTTCAAATTTATACTCCCCCTGGCTGAATATCATTTTTTAATGTTTTTTTTTTTTTGGATTGGTACACAGTGGCATCGCTAGGGGGTGGCTTTTGGGGCTATAGCCCCGAATCTGGGGCCCATAGCCCTGAGTCTCTGCAGGGGTTCTCTGGGGACCCTGATGTAATTGGGGGGCACTCTGGGGATATATACACACATACACACGTATATTATATACCTATGTATGACTTTCTTTACTACGCTTCTATAGGCTCTAGCCCCAGATCTTTTGTAGACCTAGAAACTCCTCTGTTGGCACATGTTCCCCAGGGTAATACCCACTCTAATGCATTTTTGTTACCCCCTTGCATATTAGACCAAAAAAAAAAAAGCTTTTTTAATTTGACAGGTTTGTCTCCCATCGATTTCAGTGGGGTCTGGGTTCGGCGCCCGGGTTCGGCCAAACACCCGCCAAACCGAAGCAGTTTGGCTCATCATTAGCTGTCATCAGCTATATAAGTTAAAGGGGTGTTCCAGCCATAAAAACATTTTTTTTTAAAGTCAGCGGTTACAAACACTGTAGCTGCTGACTTTTAATGAGGACACTTATCTGTCCAGGGCAGCGGCGATGTTGCCCCCCGCCAAGGCCGATCCGTCCCTCGTATCATGTGCTGGCGCCGCCATCCTCACTAAGGGAAACAGGCAGTGGAGCCTTGCGGCTTCACTGCCTGTTTCCTACTGCGCATGCGCGAGTCCCCCCCGGCGATTTCTGAATGGGCGGCTGTCTTCTGTGACACACACAGGTCCCAGAAGACACCGCGCCCAAATTTCCCAGAAAACAACGCGAGGAGGAGAAGAATGAAGATCACCGCGGAATAGGAAGTAGCAGATTAAGACAATCTGCCTAGCAACAGGAATTTCTGGTAAGTAAAACTTTTTTTTTTTTCAAATGTTTTTTAATGTATTTAAAGGAGCGTTTTTGTGTTTTTTTTTGTTTTTTTTAGGTGGACCTCCGCTTTAAGTGGCGAGAATAGTAATGACATCATTCACCAAATATGGACAGTGACCATATATGGGCAGTGATGTCACTGCTGTCCCCACCCATAGGTGTGCACAGCCTACTGCATTAGAGTGTGCACCCAAAGCTCAAATACATATGTGAGTGTGCATGTGTGTATATATATATATAGATAGATAGATAGATAGATAGATAGATAGATAGATAGATAGATAGATAGATAGATAGATAGATAGATAGATAGATAGATAGAGAGAGAGAGAGAGAGAGAGAGAGAGAGAGAGAGAGACAGAGAGACAGAGAGAGAGAGAGAGAGAGAGAGAGAGAGACAGAGAGAGAGGGAGAGGGGGAGAGAGAGAGAGAGAGAGAGAGAGAGAGAGAGAGAGAGAGAGAGAGAGAGAGAGAGAGAGAGAGAGAGAGAGAGAGAGAGAGAGAGAGAGCAGTGGGCAGTGTCAGGAGGGCAGAGATTGGTGTCAATAGCTTTGGTGAAATATCAGGGATCTAAACAGGGGAAATGTGCACCACAATTAGGGTGATTAGGGTATGCCCAGGCACACTTGGCACACCCTATGTCCCCACTCTTTTGCCAAGGTGGCTGGGGACTTCTGTGCCGGTGACATTAGCCGTTGCTAGGGATGCCAGAACCCGCTGCTTCCTTAGGAACCATTGATGGTGGGAATCTGTCCTATATAGAAGAGGTAGAAGTACTGGTTCTATATTTAATGCTCAGCTCCCACCAATCATGGGGCCACATGGGCAAACCTAGCTGCAGACCAAACCATTGGCTCACTGCCAGTGTGAGACAAGATCATCCAGTGCCCAGGTCAAAGATGCCCCCCACTTCATTATGTGCGAGCTTATGAGCACAGCCCACACCTCTTCCCGGCTCTCCTCCTTGTCGCTTCCAGCACTGAGCTGACAGAAGTAGTCACTACTCCTGTTAGCTTTATAGTAGAAGGAACTTGTGGTGCCCCCATACCTACAATACACGCTGGGCCCAGGGCAGCCGCCCCTTCTGCTCTCCCCTTGTCCCGGCCCTGCTCACTCCTAGTACAGACAGGCAGTCATTGTGGTATGAGGGGCGATTAATCAGACTTGTGAGTACATCAGGTTCATCTGCGGTCTCAGTCTGTATGGAAGCCTCAGCGACCTCTAACCTGCCGCCTCTAAAGTTCATTGGATGCGGTAAGCGGGGCCCCTGGGGTGAGGGGACCTGAGAAAAGATGGCCCAGGGCCCATCGTATGTCTCAATCACCTCTGATACTCACATCATGATATAAACAGAAGAATCATTTATAGAACATTCACCCTCATTGATCATTTAAAGCAAACCGATCCCTTGCTTTCACACTGATCGTTTTTTCTTCCATTTAAAAAAAAAAAAAAAGAGAAAGAAAAAAATGCATGACCGATACGTCCTATGGAACTCTCCACACCGGGCAGTTGCGTTTTTCAAAGTCCTGCAAGCTGCATTTTTGGTACAGTAAAAAAAAAAAATGCACCAAAAAAAAACGCCTCCGTATTAAAACGAGAGGAAAATGTATCAAAAACTTGGAAAAAGTTGCATTTTTGGTGCATTTTATTGAGTCGCGCATCCTTTTTTCACAGGTGCAAAATACAGAAACACAGCAAAAACGCACATTGTTCTTGCAATGGAGCCGTGTGAAAGTCATGTATGTGTAAGGCCAATGACATTTGGCATTTTGGCGCGACAAATCGCATGGCAGTCATAGCAAACTGCAACGTGTGAAAGCTTGTCACCCAAAAAGGAGCAGGAGCTTCTCTTTGGCAACATTCTTCACAATTGTTGTGCAATTTATGTACGATATTCGCAGCAAAACCGCAGCGTGTTTTAGGTGCTGTTGAAAATGAATGGCACCTGAACATGCATTTTTTTGTGATTGCAGTGCGTTTTGAGATTGCGGGCAGAATCGCAGTGATCCCAAATGGCCAAATGTCAATGGACAATGAAAATGTTCCAATTCTTCTAGAAGCTGATTAGTGATATTTATCACATGGAAACAATGTAACAAATCACTGACTCACTCTTCTCACAGTTGACTGTTATGGTGTGAGATGTTTCGCTGACTTTGTTTTTGGCGGTACAAGTGACATTTGTGTCTGATTTAATGGTAAAAGTTTGGCTCAGAGATTTTCCTTTCCCAGTTTTCGGTGTTCCATCGTCTTTCAGCTGTAATTCCGGGTCTGTTCCATGAGAAATATAACAATACACTTCTACCTTCTTCTTCTTCTCAAGACATGTGTAGTTCATGAATGGCGTGTCCACAGGATCTGCAACACAAGAGAAGACATCTGTAATGTATGATGTGCCTGAAACTCATCACCCTCCAACCACTGTGCGACCTTCAGCACCCACCCCACCCATACCAGGACCAATACATACAGCACCCACCCCACCCATACCCTGACCCATGCATACAGCACCCACCCCACCCATACCATGACCAGTACATACAGCACCCACCCCACCCATACCATGACCCATACATACAGCACCCACCCCACCCATACCCTGACCAATACATACAGCACCCACCCCACCCATACCATGACCCGTACATACAGCACCCACCCCACCCATACCATGACCCATACATACCGCACCCACCCCACCCATACCATGACCCGTACATACAGCACCCACCCCCACCCATACCATGACCAATACATACAGCACCTACCCCACCCATACCATGACCCGTACATACAGCACCCACCCCACCCATACCATGACCCGTACATACAGCACCCACCCCACCCATACCATGACCCATACATACAGCACCCACTCTACCCATACCATGACCCGTACATACAGCACCCACCCCACCCATACCATGACCAGAACATACAGCACCCACCCCACCCATACCCTGACCCGTACATACAGCACCCACCCTACCCATACTATGACCCGTACATACAGCACCCATCCCACCCAATACATGACCCATACATACAGCACCACCCCACCCATAACATGACCTGTACATACAGCACCAACCCCATTTATATGCATCTGCAGCATAACACTACAGAGCCAGTATGAATGGGATAGCAACACCAAACCAAGTTCTACACCATAAGTAACCATTGAACCAGTCACATCACTCTCTGTACTGCAGGAGCTTACACTCTAATGTCCCCCCACAGTCACACAACTATTATTATACATTTATATAGCTCTGACATATACCGCAGTGCTGTACAGAGATCACTGAGCCAGTCCTAGCAGTCTCTGCACCAGATGAGCTTCTCCACCAGGTGGTGCTGTTGGCTCACTCTGCTGTGATCTCAGCTGAGAGAAGCAGCAAGCCTGGGGCCTCTCATGCAGGCTTTTCCCAGGAAAGCATGGACCATGTTGGGGAAGATGAAGGTGGAGGCTCTCCAGAGACACTGAGGCCTACTCCATGTGCTCAAGCTGCAATGGATCCTGGGGCTGTCCCTATGCAGGAGGAATCCTTACCAGTCTTCCAGGATAGAGTGGTGAACAGACTTCACCACATTTCTAAGGAGGAACAGAAACTTTCTGTCATGAAAGAAGATCTCAGGAAAAAGAAATCCATGCACAGTAAGTCTGGAAACAGTAAATGGGAAGTCTCCAAGGTGAAGTACCTGGTGGAGGCATTGAAAAAGCAGAAGTTGCTTGCCCCTCTGAAGGAGAGCAGAGGTGTGTTCAGAGAAAAGTGTGAGAATGAGGAGAGATTGCAACAGATGAAAGAAAAGTGCCTGTGCCAGTACCAGCCAGAGGGTGGATACCAGAGCAACGGCGACAGTATAGATGGGGGTAAGGAAGTGGCTTCCATGGTGGCCCCAGTACTACCCCCTGTCTCAGGATCTGTCATGTCTGAGTCAGTATCTGCCCCCCTCCCTCCCCAGCAGCCTGGATCATCTCAGGAGGAGGTTGAGGGAATTGGTGGATTGCTGCAGGTCATTACAGAAATGGAATCTCCCTTTAGCGGCACCGACTCATCAGATGAGACTCATTATAAAGGAGTGCTTGCTGAAAATCTCTCTCAATGTGTGGAGGACTTTCCTGAGATTGAACCTGCCAACAAATCCTTGCAATCAGCAGGGAATGCAGGATTAGCTGGCTGCGAGGAGTCCCACATGGACGCTAGAAGTGCAGAGCAGGAATGTCGCATGAACATTGAAACTGCAGAGCAGGAGGGCCGTATGAATGCTGAAACAGCTGGTATTTTTCTAAACAGAAGATTTTACTTGATGACGGGACTGCTGGTATCTGTGGTACTTCTGGGACTATGATGAGCGGAACTGTTGTGCTGGAGGGGAGGAGGGAGGATCAATTGGTGGGTAATTTACCAAACCAGTTTTCAGAGGTTCCTATGCAGGCAGTTAATGTGCCATCTGTCCCAGTTAGGAATTAGGCTGTTTCGGGACAAAGTCATGTTGCTGCTAGTGGAAGGGAGCCAGTTGTGCGACTTTCACCTAATGCACCTTCCATTAAACGGTACCACTCAGATGGGAAGGAGGAGGTATTCCACCTATCAGGAGGGTGGTTGTGGATAAGATCCTAGCCATTGAACTTAAGGCAGAAGATATTTATGCTCTTATCTGTCTGTCTGGTTCCTTTGAATATGATTTGTCATTTGTGCATCCAGAATCGCTGGATCTGTTTTGTGAGCAGTTTGAGCGTGTATATGGGGGCCAGTCGGACTGGAAGGGCTTGTCCCCAAAGTTGTCTTCTGACGGCCCTTGATAAAAAAATGTGACTATCCTGACAAGGAATGAGTCTATACCCCCCCAAGGATTTATGGGTCTGGTTGAGGAGGTTTGCTGAAACGTTGTGTCCCCTTAAAAAGATTGTGGATGATAGGGGAATCTGGATGGGTGGGTGGTCAGTCTCAATGAGGGTGAATGTGTGTGGGAATGTGGTCCAGCATTTGCCCTCCTCTGCTTTTATTGGTAGAGATAGGATTACCGTCTTCTACCCTGGTCAACCTAAGCTGTGCCATAAATGTGGAGTCAAGGGACATTTCTCCTCTAACTGTCCCGAACAGAAGTGCCCTTTGTGCCAGGAACTGGGGCATCTGGCAAGGGACTGTAACATCATTAAATGTACCCTATGTGATAAGTTTGGTCTTATAGTCGGTGCCCTGAGGCTTTGCACAATAAGCCCAAGTTAGTGGAGGAATTCTTACGTCTGAAAAGAGAAGAGTCTGGGTTGGCAGAGTTTGTACCAGGGAATCCTAGTGTCTCTGTCCTGTCAGAATCTGTGTCTGTGAGGCCCTCTGTGGTGTCAGTGTCCCCCCAGTCTGTGGTGTCAGTGTCCCCCCAGTCTGTGGTGTCAGTGTCCCCCCAGTCTGTGGTCTCCCAGTCAGTGTCAGAAAGTGTGGTTGTCAAGTCTGTGTCTGCACCTATTGTTTCTCCTAGTGTAGTGAAGGCAGTGGAGGGTGTTGGACCAGCGTGTATGGTGGTGCCAACCCCCCCCCTCCTCAGCATGGCAAAAGTGCGGCTGGAGGTTGACAGACACCAAAAGGTGAATGATGTGGAAGTCAGGGTGAATGATGTGGGGGGGGGGTGTTAATGGGGGGGTTTGGAATCGCATCCTGATGGCGATTGAATCCTAAAATATTTCTTAGCCTGGATTGTTTAAGTTGAGGTTCAGGGTTTGTAGTCTGTTTTTTGTTGTCATTAAAATATGTTTCTTTGTATGTTATCCTGTCAGGAAACGCTTTTCTTTACTTGCTGATGTAAGCACGCTTGTTTTTGTTTAGTTGTTGTTTATTTTTATGTAAATATGTTTTTATTAATGAGCTGTATGTTTGTATGGTTTTTTAATAAACAAAAATTTACACTCTAATGTCCCCCCCACAGTCCCACATTAGGGCCACCTTATCAGAAACCTGTCCTCCTCCATACATTTTAATGAATTTTGGGAGGCAATATGCACAACATGCAGGCGGAACATAGAAACATTTATCCTAAAGAACCATATTGGCAATTACTCCAGCTACAATAGTATATAAACATTGATCAGATGGGGATAGAGAGATACATAGTAACATTGTTTATAAACTTGATCAAACGGGAGATAGAGAGAACAAAAAGCAACATGGTTTATAATCATTGATCAGACAGGTGGGAGAGATACAAAGTAACATTAGGGTTGATTTACTAAAGGCAAATAGTTTATGTACTGCAAGTGCAGTTGCTTTAGATCTGAGGACAACATGCAAGGAAAATAGAAAAACATCAGAGCTTCCCCTCATATCTAGTGCAACTGTTTGAAACATTGTTTATAAACATTAATCAGACATGAGACAGATATATAGATATATATATACATACACAGTGGGTACGGAAAGTATTCAGACCCCCGTACATTTTTCACTCTTTGTTATATTGCAACCATTTGCTAAGATCATTTAAGTTCAATTTTTTCCTCATTAATGTACACACAGCACCCCATATTGTACACACAGCACCCCATATTGACAGAAAAACACAGAATTGTTGACATTTTTGCAGATTTATTAAAAAAGAAAAACTGAAATATCACATGCTCCTAAGTATTCAGACCCTTTGCTGTGACACTCATATATAAAACTCAGGTGCTGTCCATTTCTTCTGATCATCCTTGAGATGGTTCTACACCTTCATTTGAGTCCAGCTGTGTTTGATTATACTGATTGGACTTGATTAGGAAAGCCACACACCTGTCTATATAAGACCTTACAGCTCACAGTGCTTAGGATGGAGATCGGGGAAGGAGCCAGTAAATATGTAATTTACTAGCCCCTTCCTTTTCTGAATGAACCGATCACTCACTGTGTTTATTCACAACTAAAGCATAGTAAAAGTTGTTTACACTATTCCTCCGACTGATACCAATGATGGGGCACTATTCCTCCAACTGACACCAATGATGGGGCACTATTCCTCCCACTGACACCAATGATGGGACACTATTCCTTGGACTGATACCAATGATGGGGCACTATTCCTCCCACTGATACCAAAGATGGGACACTATTCCTCCCACTGATACCAATGATGGGACACTATTCCTCCCACTGATACCAATGATGGGGCACTATTCCTCCCACTGATACCAATGATGGGGCACTGTTGATCTTTTATTAAAAGAATCAAGCAACCAATTTTATACAAAAGTAAAAAACAAAACCATAGTACAAAACTTCAACAGAAATCCAAGGAATACACATCCATGGTCAGAATATATACAATATATACATAATCCACTACCAAAACATTTTTAGAAAACTATTTACATAAAGCAGCAGAGAGGGCCTAAGAGTAGGGATGAGCTTCGAGTTCGAGTCAAACTCATGTTCGACTCGAACATTGGCTGTTCGCAAGTTCGCCGAACAGCGAACAATTTGGGGTGTTCGCAGCAAATTCGAATGCCGCGGAACACCCTTTAAAAGTCTATGGGAGAAATCAAAAGTGCTAATTTTAAAGGCTTATATGCAAGTTATTGTCATAAAAAGTGTTTGGGGACCTGGGTCCTGCCCCAGGGGACATGGATCAATGCAAAAAAAAGTTTTAAAAACTGACGTTTTTTCAGGAGCAGTTATTTTAATGCTTAAAGTCAAACAATAAAAGTGTAATATCCCTTTAAATTTCATAGCTGGGGGTGTCTATAGTATGCCTGTAAAGGGGCGCATGTTTCCTGTGTTTAGAACAGTCTGACAGCAAAATGACATTTCGAAGGAAAAAACCCATTTAAAACTACTCGCGGCTATTGCATTGCCGCCCGACAATACACATAGAAGTTCATTGATAAAAACGGTATGGGAATTCCCCACAGGGGAACCCCGAACCAAAATTTAAAAAAAAATGACGTGGGGGTCCCCCTAAATTCCATACCAGGCCCTTCAGGTCTGGTATGGATATTAAGGGGAACCCCGGACAATTTTTTTTAAAAAAATGACGTGGGGGTCCCCCTAAATTTCATACCAGACCCTTCAGGTCTGGTATGGATTTTAAGGGGAACCCGCGCCAAAAAAAAAAAAATACGGCGTGGGGTCCCCCCCAAAAATCCATACCAGACCCTTATCCGAGCACGCAACCTGGCAGGCCGCAGGAAAAGAGGGGGGAACGAGAGTGCGCCCCCCCTCCTGAACCGTACCAGGCCACATGCCCTCAACATTGGGAGGGTGCTTTGGGGTAGCCCCCCAAAACACCTTGTCCCCATGTTGATGAGGACAAGGGCCTCATCCCCACAACCCTGGCCGGTTTTTGTGGGGGTCTGCGGGCGGGGGGCTTATCGGAATCTGGAAGCCCCCTTTAACAAGGGGACCCCCAGATCCCGCCCCCCCCTGTGTGAAATGGTAAGGGGGTACTTACCCCTACCATTTCACTAAAAAACTGTCAAAAATGTTAAAAATGACAAGAGACAGTTTTTAACAATTCCTTTATTTAAATGCTTCTTCTTTCTTCCTTCATCTTCTTCTTCTTCTGGTTCTTCCTCCGGCGTTCTCGTCCAGCATCTCCCCCGCGGCGTCTTCTATCTTCTTCTCCTCGGGCCGCTCCACACCCATGGCATGGGGGGAGGCTCCCGCTCTTCTCTTCATCTTCTTCTCTTCTTCTTTTCTTCTCTTCTTCATTTTCTTCTCCGGGCCGCTCCGCATCCATGCTGGCATGGAGGGAGGCTCCCGCTGTGTGACGCATCTCCTCTTCTGAGGGTTCCTTAATAACGGGGGTGGGGCCACCCGGTGACCCCGCCCCCCTCTGACGCGGTGACTTGACGGGACTTCCCACAGGGAAGTCCCGTCATGTTCCGTGCGTCAGAGGGGGGCGGGGTCACCGGGTGGCCCCGCCCCCCATTATTTAAGAACCGTCAGATGAGGAGACGCCGTCACACAGTAGGAGCCTCCCTCCATGCCAGCATGGATGCGGAGCGGCCCGGAGAAGACGCCGCAGAGGAGATGCTGGATGAGAACGCCGGAGGAAGAACCATAAGAACCAGAAGAAGAAGATGAAGGAAGAAAGAAGAAGCATTTAAATAAAGGAATTGTCAAAAACTGTCTCTTGTCATTTTTAACATTTTTGACAGTTTTTTAGTTAAATGGTAGGGGTAAGTACCCCCTTACCATTTCACACAGGGGGGGCCGGGATCTGGGGGTCCCCTTGTTAAAGGGGGCTTCCAGATTCCGATAAGCCCCCGCCCGCAGACCCCCACAACCACCAGCCAGGGTTGTGGGGATGAGGCCCTTGTCCTCATCAACATGGGGACAAGGTGTTTTGGGGGATACCCCAAAGCACCCTCCCAATGTTGAGGGCATGTGGCCTGGTACGGTTCAGGAGGGGGGGGCGCACTCTCACCCCCCCTCTTTTCCTGTGGCCTGCCAGGTTGCGTGCTCGGATAAGGGTCTGGTATGGATTTTTGGGGGGACCCCACGCCGTTTTTTTTTTTTGGCGCGGGGTTCCCCTTAAAATCCATACCAGACCCTTCAGGTCTGGTATGGAATTTAGGGGGACCCCCACATCATTTTTTTTAAAATTTTGGCCGGGGTTCCCCTTAATATCCATACTAGACCTGAAGGGCCTAGTATGGAATTTAGGGGGACCCCCACATCATTTTTTTTTTTAATTTTGTTTCGGGGTTCCCCTGTGGGGAATTCCCATGCCGTTTTTATCAATGAACTTCTATGTGTATTGTCGGCAATGCAATAGCCGCGAGTAGTTTTAAATGGGTTTTTTCCTTCGAAATGTCATTTTGCTGTCAGACTGTTCTAAACACAGGAAACACGCGCCCCTTTACAGGCATACTATAGACACCCCCCAGCTACGAAATTTAAAGGGATATTACACTTTTATTGTTTGACTTTAAGCATTATTAAAATCACTGCTCCTGAAAAAACGGTAGTTTTTAAAACTTTTTTTGCATTGATCCATGTCCCCTGGGGCAGGACCCGGGCCAGCTACGATCCATCCCACTGTGGAATTTCAAATTGCCCCTAACATAGAGCCACCCATGGAAGCACAACCAGGCCAGATCCCTGAATTTAGGGGGTACTCTGTCCAAATTAATAAGTGTTAACCCTGCCCTCAAAACTGGGCCTGGGCAATCCCTTAAGGGCAGTGGGTCATGAAAGACTCCACTCAAGACTCGACTCATAAGGACTTTCCTCTAAACCGTTCTGAGATCTTCAGCCGACAATCGCCACTGCCATAGTAACTTCAGGCATTGAGCGACATAGGCTGGTAGCTGACCACGATGACCCCTGAGATTCTTCACTTGGCCACCTTCTTCCCAAAGTCGTAGAAAAGGTCTAAACCAAGATCTAAATATGCCTACCCATCCAGGAGGTTCCACTGCAAGCATATTACCAATATTAAACTTGAGAAAAAGCAGTGAAAAAAAAAAAACTGGGTTACCCATACCTAAGCCACCCTCCCTCCTGGATAGATAGGTGACATTCCTCTTGATGGGGTTCAGTCTGTTCCCCCACAACATCTGGAAGAACACACTACTGACCCTAGCATAGAGAGACACTGGCAATATGCAGAAAAAGCTGACATGCAAGAAGATCGGAATCAGGTAAGTCTTAATCAGATCAACCCTTTCCCTCATAGATAACTTCCATCTCTTCCAGCTGACCACCTTAGTATTGGCAATTTCCAGTCTGCATTCCAAGTTTTTGAGGCCATAATCGCCGGGTCCAAATTCAATGCCTAGAATCTTAATTTTTTCCTGGGGCACTGGAAAGGTGTCCGGGAGATCAAACCCCTCACCTTCCTTTCCCATCCAGAAAACTTCACTCTTTTCCTGATTGATCTTGGAGCCTGATGCTTCAGAATACCGTGATGTCAGAGAGACCACCTCCTCTGCTTCATCTGCCCCAGTGACAATCACAGACACATCATCCGCATAGGCAACAACCCTCAAAGGTGGCTCACCCGGGAGCCCCACTGGCACCCCACACAACATGCCGCTCTCTAGCCTCCTGATGAAAGGGTCGATTGCAAACACATAGAGCAGGGGACTCAGGGGACAACCTTGACGCACTCCAGAGCCAACCTCAAAGGACTGCCCAATCCAACCATTAACAAGAGAAAAGCTTTCTGCCCCCTTATACAAGGCTTTCAACCAATCGACAAAACCACCCGGCAGACCGTACTTACTAAGGAGCAACCACAGGTACTCATGGTTAACACAATCAAAAGCCTTTGCCTGATCCAATGTCAGCAAATACTTTCCCCAGCCTGCAGCCCTGCATTGCTCCAAGGCCTCCCGGACAGCTAAAACCGCTGTGAAGGTGCTCCTACCCTGGACCGAACAGTGCTGATGGTGAGAAAGCAAAGACTCTGCTACTGACGATAGACGCCAGAAAAATATCTTTGCCAGTATCTTTCTATCGACATTAAGAAGGCTGATGGGGCGCCAATTCTCAATCATCGAAGGATCTTTACCCTTTGAAAGAAGAATCACAGCTGAGTGCCTCATGGAAGGGGGAAGTACCCCCTCTGCAAGGCAACTGTTAAAAACCTCTACCAAATGTGGGGCCAGAATAGGCTTAAAAGCTTTGTAAAACTCAGCCGTCAAGCCATCCGGTCCAGGTGACTTTTTGATGGCAACCTGTTCAATTGCCCTCATCACCTCTTCAACTGTGATCTCCTCTGTCAAATTCATGAATGGGACATCTTCATCATTTAGACCTGGAGTAGAGTCCAAAAAGCTTTCCATCTTGTCACGGTCAAGCTCTTTCCTCCCAAGAAGGTCAGCATAAAAAGGACCTCACGACCTCCAGAATCCCTGACCTGGACTTTGTCAAGAAACCTGCACTGTCCTTAAGGCCAATGACCGTTTTAACTGCTACACCTTGTTTGCAGTTCTGGTAAGGGTCAGGCGAGTGGTACTTCCCATAGTCCCTCTCTGGAACCAAAGAGGCATGCCGGTCATATTGACACTTCCTGAGAAGGAGTTTCACTTCGGAGATTGCCCCAGGATCTCCTCCTCTCGAGACAAGAATATCAAGCTTCCTCCGTAAATGTTGGTAGGTCATGTATTTATTAAACTGCTTTCTATTGGCTAGGTCCCTGAAGAATCCAGCAATCCTTTTTCTGGTCAGCTCCCACCACTCAGCCTTGCTGCTACATAAGTCCAGGATGGTCACCTGTGCCTGAAAGAAATCCTCAAAGGATTATCTAATATGTTCTTCCTTGAGTAGAGTCGAATTCAATCTCCAGATGCCCTTACCCCTCTGAGGGGCGTCTGAAGCATTCAGGACCACAGATAGCATACAGTGATCAGAGAACTCTACTGCCTGCACCACTGGGGGCGAGAAAGCAGAGGTCTCCTTCAAAAAAAAACTATCTATCCTACTCTGACTATTACCTCGATGAAAGGTGAACCCAGTGTCATCCGGGAGGTGCTTAATGTGCACATCCACAAGACCAGCATCCCTAACCATACTATTTAAAAAAACGCTTTCATATCCCAGCCTGTCTTTGAAGTCCTTCCTGTCCTTGGGCCTAGTTACTGTATTAAAGTCACCTCCAAAGACCACTTGCCGGGATGTAAAAAGAAATGGCTTGATCCTTGTAAAAAGGCATTTCCTGTCCCACTTTGTGTGGCCCATAGACATTAATTAGGCGCAGGTCCTGCCCTCCCACAAGGACGTCTAAGACCATACATCTCCCAATCTCCACCTCAATAACCTGCCGGACAGTTACCATGCCGGTTTTAAACAACACCGCCACACCGCCGTAAGGCTCGGCCGCAAGAGAGCAGTAGGATGGACCATACCTCCACTCTTTATTGGCCATATAAATATCTGCCAAGGAGGAGAGCCTAGTCTCTTGCAAAAATAAAATTTCAGCGTCTAATTGGCTGAACAAAAAGAAGGCCATAGAACGAGCTCTTACTGACTTAATGCTCGCGACATTTATTGTCACCACTTTTAACAGAGGGGGAACCGCCATTTGGGTTATTGGGTGGATTGCTTCTTAGCTCCCCTCTGCTGCTCATCACCAGAAACCTCTCTCTTTCTTGAGGCCGCCTCAAACTCCATCTCAGAATCAGAACTTCGCTCCGAAGAAGCTCCAGATGAAGAAATATCCCAATTAGAGGACCTATGACGGTTGGAGACAGGCACTGGAGCCCCTTCCGTCCTCACCACCTGCTTCTTCCGCTTCCCAACCTTCCTTCTCTCCTCCAGGTACTGCAGGTCAGCTTCAGAGATGCCCTCATCTCCTGTTTTTTTCTTTGAAGTCTTTACAGAAGACTCCTTTTAGAGAGGCAGAAGCGACCTTTTTAGTACCCACTACCACTCCTGGAGGGGGGGGTGCTCCCTTTGAATCAGACTTAGGAGGGGTAGACTCCTGGGGGGTAACTGACTCGGGGGGGCACAGACTTGGAAGGTTCTGACACATGAGAAGAGGGTACAGTAGGCTGGGAGGACCCAGAGACAGATACAGAAGGAATACTTACAGACACAGGAGGGGTGGCCACAGGAACTGGGGAGGGACCCTGAGCAGGACCAGGGGAGTCAGTCACCGCAGAAGAGGATGGTACACCAGGGGCCTCACCCTCCATCCTGTCCAGCCTTGACAAGTCATCTAGTACCTCCTTCTCCATATTGTGCCAGGCTTCAGGACATCTGCTGCAGGGGTGGCCAAGGCGCAGGCACAGGTTGCACCTGATCATCTTGGTGCAGTCCTTAGCCATATGACCCTGACCCCGACACACTGAACATATCAAGGCTGAACAGGAAGAGCTCAAATGCCCCTTTTCTCCACAGCGGTGACACAGCTTCGGCTGACCAGGGTAGAAAATAGTCATCCTATCCCTCCCTATAAAAGCTGAGGAGGGCAGGTGACGGACAACATTCCCATCCCTGGCCAACCTGACTGTTACTGACCAACCCCAGTCCAGATGTTACGCTCATTAAGGATTTTGCTGGGCTTAGTCAAAACCTCACCATAGTTCCTTAACCAGACCTCTAGGTCCCGAGCAGGAACACTCTCATTGGTGAGTATGATGGTTATCTTTTTCACTGTAGACCTTTGCGAAACCGCAACTGGGGCCAGACCTTCCCATTCAGGTCTTGACCTGCACCGAGCCTCATATCGCTCCCAGAACAGGTCAAGACCCTCTGGCCTGGTGAAACTAATGGTATAATCCCATGTCCCAGCTACATGTATTAGAGCATACAGGTCATTTGCCCCAAAACCCATCTCCAAAATTAAATCTACCACTGCACGCCGTGCTGGAGGGATTGCACCACCTTACCATTTGAGAATTACCACATTTCTTCTTGGACCCCCAGCAGAAGCCAGAGACCCAAGACCAGATCCCAGGGTGCCCAAAGTGCGCTGCAGCATCAGAAGGTACAACATTGCTACACATAGCATTAGAAACTTGAGTGTCACTGGGCACACTTTCAACATTGCTCTTGGTGTTAGATGGTACAAAAACAGATTCATTCCCTGCTTGGGGCTTGACATTATCAGGCACATTATCAGTTATGTCCTCATCACCAAACTGGATGGCCCTGAGCATGCCTCCTGAGTCCTGGGAAGGCAGGGGACTGCTTACCTCTCCCTGAGGGGGCAGGGGGTCAGAACTGGGGGTCTCCTCCTCCTCCACCTCCATCTTTGTCATCCTCGCAAACCTTTTATCATTGCAAAATTTTTCTTTAAAGGGCCCATCTCTGCCTTCCATCATGGCCACAATGGTTTCTTGGTGTTCCACCCGAACCTTGGCCAGTTGGATCTCCGGATCCATGGACCCACGTCTCTGGCTATGCAAGCCCTCACGCTGCCTTCTCAGGCGCTTCAGCTCCACTCTGAGCTTGTACAGCTTGTCTCTCTCCCTATTCAGGACCTTAATCCCGATGTCTTGTCGATTAGTGCCTCCCGTCGAATAATGCATCCCCTACGTCACACCAGCTGATTCCCCTATCAGCTGGCATGACGTAAGACTGCACATGCGCAGTTCGTCGGATGCATTTTCCGACGGGAGTCACAGAACACAGTGGAGAGGCACAGTGTAGGAGAGGCTAGAAGAGATACTTTGAGCTCTGATTCCGGGGGACCCACTCTGTGAAAACCCACCAAACTTGGCACACTTTTAGGGAACACCACTGGCTGTATGTGGTAGAAATTTTGGGTCCAGGGAACCGAACGGCAGCCGGTACTGACTCCCGAAAATGAGCCGCTTGTTTCATTTTTCCGCTGGCAGAAAGTGTAGGAGAGGCTCGGGAGATATTTTGAGCTCCTGTATCCAGGGACTCCCTCCATAAAAACCCACCAAACTTGGCACAGTTATAGGGAAGACCCATGGCTGCAGGTGGAAGAAATTTCGGGTCCAAAGAACCAAAGGGCACCCGGTACTAAATCCCCAAAATGGGCCACTCACTTTATTTTTCCGCCTGGGGGAAAAAACGGGCGACTTTGAGCTCTGGTTTCTGGGGACCCACTGGGTCAAATCCCACCGAATTTGGCACACTTATAGGGGAGAGCCATGACTATATGTGCAAGAAATTTTGGCTCCAGGGAATCGAAGGAAGGCTAGTAGCTATGGGTCTTCCCTATAAGTGTGCCAAGTTTGGTGGGTTTTTATTGAGTGGGTCCCCGGATACAGGAGCTCGGTGTTGTGTCGATGAGTGCCTCCTATCGAATAATGCCTCCTACGTACTGCGCATGTGCAGTGCATGACGTCACACCAGCTGATTTCCCGATCAGCTGGCTTGGTGTATCGACTGCACATGTGCAGTTCATCGGAGGCATTTTCCAACGGGAGTCACAGAAAACAGTGGAAAGGCAGTGTAGGACAGGCTAGAGGAGATACTTTGAGCTCCTGTATCCGGGGACCCACTTGGTGAAAACCCACCAAACTTGGCACACTTTTAGGGAACACCCATGGCTGCATGTGGAAACATTTTGGGTCCAGGGAACCGAAGGGCAGCCGGTACCGACTCCCGAAAGTGAGTCCCTTGCTTCATTTTTCCGCTGACAGGAAGAGAAAACAGTGTAGGAGTGTAGGACAGGCTAGAGGGAGGCATTTTCCGACGGGAGTCACAGAAAACAGTGGAAAGGCAGTGTAGGACAGGCTAGAGGAGATACTTTGAGCTCCTGTATCCGGGGACCCACTCAATAAAAACCCACCAAACTTGGCACACTTATCGGGAAGATCAATGGCTGCAGGTGAAAGAAATTTCGGGTCCAGGGAACTAAAGGGTAGCCGGTACCGACTCCCCAAATTGGGCCACTCGCTTTATTTTTCCGCCTGGGGGAAAAAACGGGCGAATTTGAGCTACGGTTTCTGGGGACCCACCAGGTCAAATCCCACCAAATTAGGCACACTTATAGGGAGGACCCATGGCTATACGTGCAAGAAATTTTGGGTCCAGGGAACCGAAGGAAGGCTGGTACCGACTCCCCAAATTAGGCCCCTCACTTAACATGGGAGTCTATGGGGAAACCAGGCAAAATTGTGACGGATTTCACTTATCGCTCAACCATTCGACGACCAAATGGGCTAGCGACACCAAACTTGCACCCCTTTTTCCCAGATATCACAGCTACACCTCATAAAAATGTGGAGGTTCGGGAACCTTTTACCGGGGATTTACCGGGGCCACAATGTTGACTGTCTTCACGGTACCGGTGCTCCCTGACCATGGGTTACAAAATTACAAAGCTTGGGGGTGATGTAGAGACACTCTATGGGTACCCCCACACCGAACCGGGGTCCGGTACTCCAACCTGAACCCTCTGGTTAACGGAAAATGGCACTTTGAAACGGTGTAGCTCGGACCCGGTTCACCGGGGAAGGCTCCGGTAGGTCTCATTTGAATATTTCAGGCCTTTTCTACAGAATGGCATCCACTTTCGAGGACCAGTGGACCCCTCACAAAACACCGGCAAAGACGTGCACGGCGCTCTCCGGTTCTATGGGTCTTAAAAATACACCGACACCAGGAGGCTGTGGGGATGCTCTTCAGGTACTCATTGGCCAAGTTTGGGGTCCAAGGAACGTTTGGCGGGCAGGTGGCCCCCCAAAAGGTCAACCGGTAGAAACCGCACGTTTAACATTGGAGTCTATGGGAAACTCAGTTAACTTGGGGGGCTGATATTTCCTCGGCTGTTGGGGTTAGGAACACCAAACTTGGCACACTTGTAGGGGAAACGATGAACTACATGTGGTTCACATTGGGGTTCCTAGACCCTACGGTTGGCTCGTAACCATCTCCCAAAGACGGCACCCCTAGGGCGGTAAAACCGGTTCTGCTACTCAGAAAATTCAGACTTAGGTTCTGGCGTCTACCGGTTGGATAACTTTGAGGGCTCATATCTCCGGAACCCCAAATTTGGTGTGCCGGCTCATGGGATCTAGATCTACAACATATTAAAAATTGGACTCCTAGCTCAAACGGTTCGGAAGATGACTTTCCTGGAGCCCAAAAAATGCTTGAGATTTGAAAGTTAGGTCGACACAAAGCATGCATGGTGGTTTCAGAAAAGTCATTTCGGGCACCTTTTGTTCCAGAGGCCTCAAATTTGGCCTGCAGCTAGGGGGCCTCTATGAACCCCCAACTACCAAGTTTGAAGTTCCTGTGACCTACAGTTCCAGAGATTTGGACCGGTAAACGAAAAGTTCATACTGGCCATGGGGCACCAAGGGACCAGTTCCGATCTCGCTGCCCCCTCGGCCTTGGTGGGCACCATGGGTCAGTCCCCTTTGGAAGTCCATATCTCCCCAATACTTTGAGCTAGAGACCCCAAATTTGGCAGGTCGGTACCGGTGGATTTTAGACACAAGATCCGGGTAGACCGACCCTCCTGCGAGCAACCGTGTGGAAGTTTCTCTCCGATTGAGCCCAAAATACCACCCCAGGAAAGAGGGGACTCGTAGTATGCATTTTTCAACGGGAGGCAATAATCAACACTACACCGGTGTAATGTTGATTATTGCCTCCTGTCCAAAAATGCCTCCTACATACTGCGCATGCGCAGTACGTCACATCACTCCAGCTGATTTCCCGATCAGCTGGCGTGACGTATCGACTGCACATGCACAGTTCGTCATATGCATTTTCCGATGGGAGGCAAGCCATAGGGAGCGTGCGGAGGGAGAGAATCTTAAAGAGGGAGTCCCGCGAAATTTTTTTAAAAATACTGCAGCTGCTAACTTTTAAAATAAGGACACTCACCTGTCCCAGGGTCCAGCGATGTCGGCACCCGAGACTGAATCGTCCCTCGGTCCTCGGGTGCTGCCACCGCCATTCTCTGTAAGGGAATCAGGAAGTGAAGCGTTGCGGCTTCACTTCCTGGTTCCCTTCTGCGCATGCGCCAGTCGCGCTGCGCTTCCTTACTGGTCCCCGCTGCCTCTGGGACCTGTGTGTGTCCCAGCAGACAGCACGGGGGGTAGGGACGGGAGGGGGCACAGACTCCCGTGGGAGACTACGCCGGAAGTAGGTGCAAATACCTGTCTTAGACAGGTATCTGCACCCCCCTCCCCCCTGAATGGTGCCAAATGTGTCACCGGAGGGGTCGGGTTCCGAAAAGCAGAGGTTCAATTTTTGTGTGAACCTCCACTTTAAATGTAAGATTCTGCCTCGCTCTCTGTGGCGTGACGTATCGACTGGGCATGCGCAGTTTGTCGTATGCATTTTTTGACGAGAGGCAAGCCACGGGAGCGCGCGGAAAGAGAACACTGACGGTAAGAGAGAACTCTACAGGGAACACTGACGTAAGGAAGAACTCTGCAGGGAACACTGACGTAAGGAAGAACCCCGCTGGCTTAATAACGTCAGTGGCAACACCGCATCCAGCCCCGCCCCCAACACACCCCTAGGCTGCTCTAGAGAAAGGGGGCAAGCGCCATGCATAAGCAGTGTATTTGTCAGGGAAGCTTGGATTGACACAGCGGTGCTAGCCGGAGGGCCAACCCTCTAGGCAACTCACCTGGGGACTGGGACACCCATTTTCCCTGGGGACTGAGACCCCTTCTCACCTGGGGACTGGGACCCCTTCTCACCCGGGGACTGGGATCCTATCTCACCTGGGGACAGGGAACCCACCTCCACTAAGAACAGGAACCTGATCACCCTGTGTGTGCCAAACTCACCTCCCTGCCCCTGTGTTTGCCAACCTTACCGTCTTGCCCGATCACTCTGTGGAAGGTGGTCTCTGGTCAGCAGAGTTCCCCCCCCCACATCAGAGCTACCGGCATTTACCTTTACATCAGAGTCTGCAGGATTCCCCCTTGCAGTGCAAAGGAACTCAGATGTAAAGAAAAATGATGCAGAGCATGATCTAAAAAGGAACTCTGATGTAAGGAGTTCCTAACTACATCAGAGTCTGCAGCATTGCCCTTTACATCAGTGTTCCCCTTTTCATCAGGGTTCACAAAGTTCCCCCTTGCACTGTAAGATTAAAAGGGATGGAGGCCCAGAGACATGTCCAGGGTACACAGAGGAGGCCTCCGTCCCTTCTAATCTAACTCATGTGTCTTCTGTGTACCCTGGAAATGTTTCTAGTCATTTATCACTTATAATCTATCTCATGTATCCTCTGTGTACCCTGGACATGTCTCTGGGTCTCCATCCCTTATAATCTATCTCATGTATCCTCCGTGTACCCTGGACATGTCTCTGGGTCTCCATCCCTTATAATCTATCTCATGTATCCTCCGTGTACCCTGGACATGTCTCTGGGCCTCCATCCCCTATAATCTATCTCATGTATCCCCCGTGTACCCTGGACATGTCTCTGGGCCTTCATCCCTTCTAATCTATCTCATGTATCCTCCGTGTACCCTGGACATGTCTCTGGGCCTCAATCCCTTATAATCTATTTCATGTATCCTCTGTCTAGCTTGGACATATCTCTGGGCTTTTTTCCCTTCTAATCTATCTCATGTATCCTCTGGACATGTCTCTGGGCCTCCATCCCTTATAATCTATCTCATGTATCCTCTGTGTACCCTGGACATGTCTCTGGGCCTTCATCCCTTCTAATCTATCTCATGTATCCTCCGTGTACCCTGCACATGTCTCTGGGCCTTCATCCCTTCTAATCTATCTCATGTATCCTCCGTGTACCCTGGACATGTCTCTGGGCCTCCATCCCTTATAATCTATTTCATGTATCCTCTGTCTAGCTTGGACATATCTCTGGGCTTTTTTCCCTTCTAATCTATCTCATGTATCCTCTGGACATGTCTCTGGGCCTCCATCCCTTATAATCTATCTCATGTATCCTCTGTGTACCCTGGACATGTCTCTGGGCCTTCATCCCTTCTAATCTATCTCATGTATCCTCCGTGTACCCTGCACATGTCTCTGGGCCTTCATCCCTTCTAATCTATCTCATGTATCCTCCGTGTACCCTGCACATGTCTCTGGGCCTTCATCCCTTCTAATCTATCTCATGTATCCTCTGTGTACCCTGGACATGTCTCTGGGTCTCCATCCCTTATAATCTATCTCATGTATCCTCCGTGTACCCTGGACATGTCTCTGGGCCTCCATCCCTTCTAATCTATCTCATGTATCCTCCGTGTACCCTGGACATGTCTCTGGGCCTCCATCCCTTCTAATCTATCTCATGTATCCTCCGTGTACCTTGGACATGTCTCTGGGCCTCCATCCCTTATAATCTATCTCATGTATCCTCCGTGTACCCTGGACATGTCTCTGGGCCTCCATCCCTTCTAATCTATCTCATGTATCCTCCATGTACCCTGGACATGTCTCTGGGTCTCCATCCCTTATAATCTATCTCATATATCCTCTGTGTACCCTGGACATGTCTCTGGGCCTTCATTCCTTATATACAGTCGTGTAGTGAGAGCACATCCATGAAGGGGATCACCAAGTGGGTTAAAGTCCTGATAACAGCTGTCACAGGAGGGCCCTCACACAGGACACATGTCAGGCAGGGCGGTGAGGTTGACACACACAGGGTGATCGGGCAGGACGGTGAGGTTGGCACACACAGGGGCAGGGAGGTGAGTTTGGCACACACAGGGTGATCAGGTTCCTGTTCTTAGTGGAGGTGGGTTCCCTGTCCTCAGGGGAGATGGAGGTCCTGTCCCCAGGTGAGATAGGATCCCAGTCCCCGGGTGAGAAGGGGTCCCTGTCCCCAGGGGAGAAGGTGTCCCAGTCCCCATGGGAGAAGGGGGTCTCAGTCCCCAGGGAAAATGGGTGTCCCTGTCCACAGGTGAGTGGCCTAGAGGGTCCCAGTCCCCAGGTGAGTTGCCTAGAGGGTCCTAAGTCCTCAGGGGAGATGGAGTGGGGTATGGGATGGTGTGGGGGATGTACCACTTGGTGACTTGGTCACTCACCATGACCAAGTCTGTAGGGCTCATTTATGGTCACCTGGGCTCCCTCCAGCAGCAGCACGGATTGGCGATCAGCATATCCTCAGGGAGCACAGCTACGGCTTGACATGCTCTATCTAAAGCACACTTGTCAAAAGAACAAAGAGTAAACAGAGATAAACTGTATGTCATTTTAATAGATTGCAAGCTCTTGGGAACGGGATCTCTGATGGGCTTTCTTAAACTGCAGTGTAGGTCACTTACACATACATAGCTATTCAGGGCCCCGCCCCCCTCTGGAAGCACAGACGTTGGCCCTCCCGCTAGCACCGCTGTGTCAATCCAAGCTTCCCTGACAAATACACTGCTTATGCATGGCGCTTGCCCCCTTTCTCTAGAGCAGCCTAGGGGTGTGTTGGGGGCGGGACTGGATACGGTGTTGCCGCTGACGTTATTAAGCCAACGGAGTTCTTCCTTACGTCAGTGTTCCCTGCGGAGTTCTCCCTTAGTCAGTGTTCCCTGTGGAGTTCTCTCTTACGTCAGTGTTCTCTGTCCACGCGCTCCCGTGGCTTGCCTCTCGTTGAAAAATGCATACGACGAACTGCGCATGCCCAGTCGATACGTTACACCACAGAGAGCGAGGCAGAATCTTACATTTAAAGTGGATGTTCACACAAAAATTGAACCTCCGCTTTTCGGAACCCGACCCCTCCGGTGACACATTTGGCACCATTCAGGGGGGAGGGGGGTGCAGATACCTGTCTAAGACAGGTATTTGCACCTACTTTCAGAGAAGACTCCCACGGGAGTCTACGCCCCCTCCCGTCCCCTCCCCCCGTGCTGTCTGCTGGGACACACACAGGTCCCAGAGGCAGCGGGGACCAGTAAGGAAGCGCAGCGCAACTGGCGCATGCGCAGTAGGGAACCAGGAAGTGAAGCCGCAACGCTTCACTTCCTGATTCCCTTACAGAGAATGGCGGTGGCAGCACCTGAGGACCGAGGGACGATTCAGTCTCGGGTGCCGACATCGCTGGACCCTGGGACAGGTAAGTGTCCTTATTTCAAAAGTCAGCAGCTGCAGTATTTGTAGCTGCTGACTTTTAAAACATTTTTCGCGGGACACCCTCTTTAAGATTCTCTCCCTCCACACGCTCCCTATGGCTTGCCTCCTGTCGGAAAATGCATATGACGTACTGTGCATGTGCAGTCGATACGTCACGCCAGCTGATCGGGAAATCAGCTGGAGTGATGTGACGTACTGCGCATGAGGGTCAGTCTACCCGGATCTTGTGTCTAAAATCCACCGGTACCGAACTGCCAAATTTGGGGTCTCTAGCTCAAAGTATGGGGGAGATATGGACTTCCAAAGGGGAACGACCCATGGTGCCCACCAAGGCCGAGGGGGTAGCGAGATCGGAACCGGTCCCTTGGTGCCCCATGGCCAGTATGAACTTTTCGCTTTACCGGTCCATATCTCCGGAACCGTAGGTCACAGGAACTTCAAACTCGGTAGTTGGGGGTTCATAGAGGCCCCCTTAGCTGCAGGCCAAATTTGAGGTCTCTGGAACGAAAGGTGCCCGAAATGACTTTTCTGAAAACCACCATGCATGCTTTGTGTCGACCTAACTTTCAAATCTCAAGCATTTTTTGGGCTCCAGGAAAGTCATCTTCTGAACCGTTTGAGCTAGGAGTCCAATTTTTGTATATGTTGTAGATCTAGATCCCATGAGCCAGCACACCAAATTTGGGGTTCCGGAGATATGAGCCCTCAAAGTCATCCGACCGGTAGACGCCAGAACCTAAATCTGAATTTTCTGAGTAGCAGAACCGGTTTTACTGCCCTAGTGGTGCCGCCTTTGGGAGATGGTTACGGGCCAACCGTAGGGTCTGGGAACCCCAATGTGGACCACATGTAGTGCATCGTCTCCCCTACAAGTGTGCCAAGTTTGGTGTTCCAAACCCCAACAGCCGAGGAAATATCAGCCCCCCAATTTGACTGAGTTTCCCATAGACTACAATGTTAAATGTGCGGTTTCTACCGGTTGACCTTTTGGGGTGCCCCCGACCGCCAAACGTTCCCTGGACCCCAAACTTGGCCAGTGAGTACCTGAAAAGCATCCCCACAGCCTCCCAGGGTCTGTGCATTTTTAAGACCCATAGAACCGGAGAGCGCCACGCACGTCTTTGCCGGTGTTTTGTGAGGGGTCCACTGGTCCTCAAAAGTGGATGCCATTCTGTAGAAGAGGCCTGAAATATTCAAATGAGACCTACCGGAGCCTTCCCCGGTGAACCGGGTCCGAGCTACACCGTTTCAAAGTGCCATTTTCCGGTAACCGGAGAGTTCCGGTTGGGGTAACGGACCCCGGTTTGGTGTGGGGGTACCCATAGAGTGTCTCTACATCACCCCCAAGCTTTGTAATTTTGTAACCCATGGTCAGGGAGCACCGGTACCGTGAAGATGGTCAACATTTTGGACCTCCACATTTTTATGAGGTGTAGCTGTGATATCTGGGAAAAAGGTGTGCAAGTTTGGTGTCGCTAGGCTGTTTGGTCGTCGAATGGTTGAGCGATAAGTGAAATCCGTCACAATTTTGCCTGGTTTCCCCATAGACTCCCATGTTAAGTGAGGGGCCAACTTTGGGGAGTCGGTACTGGCCTTCCTTTGGGTCCCTGGAGCCGAAATTTCTTGCACATATAGTCATGGCTCTCCCCTATAAGTGTGGGATTTGACCCAGTGGGTCCCCAGAAACCGTAGCTCAAAGTCGCCCATTTTTTCCCCCAGGCAGAAAAATGAAGCGAGTGGCCCACTTTGGAGATTTGGTACCGGCTGCCCTTTGGTTCGCTGGACCCGAAATTTTTTTCACTTGCAGCCATGGGTCTTCCTTATAAGTGTGCCAAGTTTGGTGGGTTTTCATGGAGTGGGTCCTCGGATACAGGAGCTCAAAATATCTCCCGAGCCTCTCCTACACTTTCTGCCAGCGGAAAAATGAAGCAAGCGGCTCACTTTCGGGAGTCGGTACCGGCTGCCGTTTGGTTCCCTGGACCACATGCAGCCAGCGGTGTTCCCTAAAAGTGTGCCGAGTTTGGTGGGTTTTCACCGAGTGGGTCCCCGGGAATCGGAGCTCAAAGTATCTCCTCTAGCCTCTCCTACACTGTGCCTCTCCACTGTGTTCTGTAACTCCCGTCGGAAAATGCATCCGACGAACTGCGCATGTGCAGTCTTATGTCATGCCAGCTGATAGGGGAATCAGCTGGTGTTACGTAGTGGATGCATTATTCGACGGAAGGCACTAATCGACAAGACACCGGCCACCACTCGCTCCCGGATGGCCCCGGAACCTTCATCTTCACCAGGGGCAGAGAGATCCCCAGCCATGGTTTGTTCAGGAGCAGGCATGTCACCTGATGGCCCAGGAGATGGCTGGGAGCTTCCAGAAGGAGAGGCCCCACTGTCCTCCATGGCTTCCCCAGAAAGGGGCCAGGAGAGCTGGGAGAGATTTCACCACCACTCCCCTCTCACACGGATCACCTGGAGGAGCTTCAGAGACACCTTCCTCCTGACACACCTGTGCTCCAATGATGGGTGGGGCACTATTCCTCCCACTGACACCAATGATGGGGCACTATTCCTCTCACTGACACCAATGATGGGGCACTATTCCTTCCACTGACACAAAAATGATGGAGCACTATTCTTCCCACTGACACCTATGATGGGACACTATTCCTCCCACTGACACCAATGATGGGGCACTATTCCTCTCACTGACACCAATGATGGGGCACTATTCCTTCCACTGACACAAAAATGATGCAGCACTATTCTTCAAACTGACACCAATGATGGGACACTATTCCTCCTACTGATACCAATGATGGGGCACTATTCTTCCCACTGACACCAATGATGGGACACTATTCCTCCTACTGATACCAATGATGGGGCACTATTCCTTTCACTGATACCAATGATGGGGCACTATTCCTCTCACTGACACCAATGATGGGGCACTATTCCTCCCACTGATACCAATGATGGGGCAATATTCCTCCCACTGCTTCCAATGATGGGGCACTATTCCTCCCACTGACACCAATGATGGGGCACTATTCCTCTCACTGACACCAATGATGGGGCACTATTCCTCCCACTGCTACCAATGATGGGGCACTATTCCTCCCACTGACACCAATGATGGGGCACTATTCCTCCCACTGACACCAATGATGGGGCACTATTCCTCTCACTGACACCAATGATGGGGCACTATTCCTCCCACTGCTACCAATGATGGGGCACTATTCCTCCCACTGACACCAATGATGGAGCACTATTCCTCCCACTGACACCAATGATGGGGCACTATTCCTCCCACTGACACCAATGATGGATTACTCCCCCATGCCTGAAGAGCCCCATGTTTGAAAACTTTCAGGGACTTTCTATAGAGGGAGATGTGTAGTGTATGTAGTACTGTCATGAATAGAATACAGATGACATTCCAATAAAAGCTGCACCAATCTGAGCTGGTCTGGAGGAAGAGCACATATAACATGTATAACATGTAGCAGTAGACATAATTTGGTGTCACTCACATTGCCCGATCACGGTCACTGGTTTATTACACTTCGATATTCCACCCCCGTCATGCAACTCTACGAAGTACGTCATTTCTCCCTCTTTTTCCAGGCGTTGAAGATACAGAGTTCCGTTGGGTAGAATTTTGCAGTTACACCCGGGAACCGGGTCTGTTTGTGGAGGATCTTTAGGTTTCTTTCGGCTTAGACGTTTGTCGTCCTTTTTCCACTCCACAGAGTCACTATCCAATAAGTTGCATTTGTCTGGAATGTTGAGCTGCACCGGGGTATCCATAGGGTATGTATTTGGGCTTGTTGTCCCTACAGCTGCTCCTATTGGGGGAAATCAAAGATTATTAGGTGAAATATGATGGCTGCGCTATTATTACTACTTAAAGCGGAGTTCCACACAAAAATGGAACTTCCGCTTTTCGGAACCCTCCCCCCCTCCGGTGTCACATTTGGCACCTTTCAGGGGGGAGGGGGGTGCAGATACCTGTCTAAGACAGGTATTTGCAAGCACTTCCGGCATAGACTCCCATGGGAGTCTATGCCTCTTCCTGTCCCTCCGCGCTGTCTCCTGGGAAACACACAGCTCCCAGGAGATAGCGGGGACCAGTTACGATGCGCAGCGCGACTCGCGCATGCGCAGTAGGGAACCGGGAAGTGAAGCCGCAATGCTTCACTTCCTGATTCCCTCACCTAGGATGGCGGCAGCAGCTGCCGAGAACCAAACGGGTTCTCGGCGTCGCCTGCCGACATCGCTGGACCCAGGGACAGGTAAGTGGCCATGTATTAAAAGTCTGCAGCTGCAGTATTTGTAGCTGCTGGCTTTTAATTTTTTTTTTTTTTGCGGTTTGGGTGAACTCCCGCTTTAAAGTGTTATCTACAGGTTCATCTCTCAACCTTTTCACCCCGAAAGGAACCCCCATAATAAACTAAATGAGTGTGGGTCAATGGCAATGGTGGCCAGTGGTATATTTTATTGGGGGGGGAATGGTGCACAACCCCCCCCCAGTCAGCCGGTCACCCGTAACACTTACCCCAGGCAGAACGTCCCTCCTCCTCCCTCGGCCAATAGGGTAGCTTCTCCTTTTTTTTCTGCTTCTCAGGACCCGCTTCCTGATTGGTCAGGAGGAGAATAAGTGTGACAATAGCGAATATTAATTCACTATTGTCACGCAACTGGGTGGGCTTCGGGAGCAGTGCTATGCGCTCCGCCCCACCCTTTCTTGAAGCCAATTAGAGCCTCAGGCTCTAATCAAGTGCTTCGAGGAAAAAAAAATCCCCCATTGCAATCCATGCATCTGGCGCCTTGCATGTTGATCAAGGAGCCCGCGGACGCATGGATGGTAGGGCGGCACCCGTGCTCCCCCTATAGACGGGTCGCCACTGGTCAACAGAATGCCACCCTTACTATGATCATCAGAATTCCACCCTTAGTATGGTCCTCAGAATGCCACCCTTACTATGGTCCTCAGAATGCCACCCTTACTATGGTCCTTAGAATGCCACCCTCACTATGGTCCTCAGAATGCCACCCTTACTATGGTCCTCAGAATGCCACCCTTACTATGGTCCCCAGAATGCCACCCTTACGATGGTCCTCAGAATGCCACCCTTACTATGGTCATCATAATGCCACCCTTACTATGGTCATCAGAATTCCACCCTTACTATGGTCATCAGAATGCCACCCTTACTATGGTCATCAGAATGCCACTCTTACTATGGTCATCAGAATGCCACACTTACTATGGTCATCAGAATGCCACCCCTACTATGGTCCTCATAATGCCACCCTTACTATGGTCCTTAGAATTCCACCCGTACTATGGTCCTCAGAATGCCACACTTACTATGGTCATCAGAATGCCACCCCTACTATGGTCCTCATAATGCCACCCTTACTATGGTCCTTAGAATTCCACCCGTACTATGGTCCTCAGAATGCCACCCTTACTATGGTCATCAGAATTCCATCCTTACTATGATCCTCAGAATTCCACCCTTACTATGGTCCTCAGAATGCCACCCTTACTATGGTCCTCAAAATTCCACCCTTACTATGGTCCTCAGAATGCCACCCTTACTATGGTCCTCAGAATGCCACCCTTACTATGGTCATCAGAATTCCACCCCTACTATGGTCATCAGAATTCCACCCTTAGTATGGTCCTCAGAATGCCACCCTTACTATGGTCCTCAGAATGCCACCCTTACTATGGTCCTTAGAATGCCACCCTCACTATGGTCCTCAGAATGCCACCCTTACTATGGTCCTCAGAATGCCACCCTTACTATGGTCCTCAGAATGCCACCCTTACTATGGTCCCCAGAATGCCACCCTTACGATGGTCCTCAGAATGCCACCCTTACTATGGTCATCATAATGCCACCCTTACTATGGTCATCAGAATTCCACCCTTACTATGGTCATCAGAATGCCACCCTTACTATGGTCATCAGAATGCCACTCTTACTATGGTCATCAGAATGCCACACTTACTATGGTCATCAGAATGCCACCCCTACTATGGTCCTCATAATGCCACCCTTACTATGGTCCTTAGAATTCCACCCGTACTATGGTCCTCAGAATGCCACCCTTACTATGGTCATCAGAATTCCATCCTTACTATGATCCTCAGAATTCCACCCTTACTATGGTCCTCAGAATGCCACCCTTACTATGGTCCTCAAAATTCCACCCTTACTATGGTCCTCAGAATGCCACCCTTACTATGGTCCTCAGAATGCCACCCTTACTATGGTCATCAGAATTCCACCCCTACTATGGTCATCAGAATTCCATCCTTACTATGGTCATCAGAATGCCACCCTTACTATGGTCCTCAGAATGCCACCCTTAATATGGTCCTTAGATTGCCACCCTTACTATGGTCCTTAGAATTTCACCCTTACTATGGTCCTCAGAATGCCACCCTTACTATGGTCATCAGAATTCCATCCTTACTATGATCCTCAGAATTCCACCCTTACTATGGTCATCAGAATGCCACCCTTACTGTGGTCCTCAAAATTCCACCCTTACTATGGTCATCTGAATGCCACCCTTACTATGGTCCTCAAAATTCCACCCTTACTATGGTCCTCAGAATGCCATCCTTATTATGGTCCTCAGAATACCACCCTTACGATGGTCCTCAGAATGCCACCCTTACTATGGTCATCAGAATTCCACCCTTACTATGGTCATCAGAATTCCACCCTTACTATGGTCCTCAGAATTCCACCCTTACTATGGTCATCAGAATGCCACCCTTACTATGGTCATCAGAATGCCACCCTTACTATGGTCATCAGAATGCCACCCTTACTATGGTCATCAGAATTCCACCCTTACTATGGTCATCAGAATGCCACCCTTACTATGGTCATCAGAATGCCACCCTTACTATGGTCATCAGAATTCCACCCTTATTATGGTTATCAGAATTCCACCCCTACTATGGTCCTCAGAATGCCACCCTTACTATGGTCCTTAGAATGCCACCATTACCATGGTCCTTAGAATACCACCCTTACTAAGGTCATCAGAATGCCACCCTTACTATGGTCATCAAAATTCCACCCTTACTATGGTCCTCAGAATGCCACCCTTACTATGGTCCTCAAAATGCCACCCTTACTATGGTCCTCAGAATACCACCCTTAATATGGTCCTCAGAATTCCAACCTTAATATGGTCCTTAGAATGCCACCCTTACCATGGTCCTTAGAATGCCACCCTTACTATGGTCCTCAGAATGCCACCCTTAATATGGTCCTCAGAATGCCACCCTTAATATGGTCCTCAGAATGCCACCCTTAACATGGTCCTTAGAATGCCAACCTTACTATGGTCCTTAAAATTCCACCCTTACTATGGTCCTCAGAATGCCCCCCTACTATGATCCTCAGAATTCCACCCTTACTATGGTCATCAGAATGCCAACCTTACTATGGTCATCAGAATGCCACCCTTACTATGGTCATCAGAATTCCACCCTTACTATGGTCATCAGAATGCCACCCTTACTATGGTCATCAGAATTCCACCCTTACTATGGTCCTCAAAATTCCACCCTTACGATGGTCCTCAGAATGCCACCCTTACTATGGTCATCAGAATACCACCCTTAATATGGTCATCAGAATACCACCCTTAATATGGTCATCAGAATTCCACACTGAAATTAGACAAGTTTAGGCAATTTTTTTTCTGTTACGAATCGAAATTCGGACAACATTTTTGTCATTTGCATGCAGCCAAATTTCCAAATCACAATTGTAACGAATTTCAACGAATCAGAAATAAATGATAATGAAACAAATTATTATCGAAATGGAAACATATTGCAATAAATACAGTAAGGTATTAAAGTGAAATAAGATGATGATTCCTAGGTTGCTTTATAGAATAAAACAGAATAGAATAATATAGAATGGAAGATAAAAGAACGAAATAGAATAGAATATAAAGGAATTAAATAGAATAAAACAGAATAGAATAAAAAAAGGATAGAATAGAAAATTAAAGAATAGAATAGAATCAAAAACCATTAGAATAGAATAGAACAGAATAGAATGAAATAGAACGAATATAGCCATCTTCCGAAATTCGAATTTCAAATATAAAAGAATAAAATGAAAAGAATATAGCCGTCCTCCAGAATTTAAATCTCAAATAAAATAGAAAGAATATAGCCATTTTCCAAAATCTGAATTTTGAATAGAATAGAATAAAATAAAAAGAATATAGCTGTCTTCCGAAGTTTGAATTTCAAATAGAATAGAATAAAATAGAAAGAATATACCAAATCTTCCGAATTTCAAATAGAATAAAATAGAATATAGCTGTCTTCCAAAATTCTAACTTTGAATAGAATACAATAGAAAGAATATAGTCCTCTGTTTGAAATTCGAATTTTGGAAAAATGGAATAAAACAAAGACATAGCCGTCTTCCGAAATTTGAATTTAGAATAGAATAGAATGAAATAGAAAGTTTATAGCCATAATATCCGATACCTACACATAATCGCTTTCAGCCATTGGACGGGCATTATGGTGGAGATAGTGATGACTATGGAGGGTCAAACCAGGGATATTATACCCCTAGGAGAGATAGGGGGTACGACCAGCCATCTTGGCACCAGCCTCCTTACCCCAATCAAAGGAATACACAAAGGGATGAGTTTACCCCCCGACGTTTTCATCGGGAGGAGTACTCACAACCCCAGCATTGGGGTTTTCCCAGAGGGGAACAAAATTTCCAACGACCAATAGAAGAAAGAGAGGAGTCAGAGGGGGGAGGAAGATTAGGAGCAAAAAGAAAACGGGTGTAACCGGGCAAGGCATCTTTAATCTTAGTGGGATCCCCCTGACCTCAGATGAAACTGCTATTCTGGACAAAGGACTCAAATTTGCACCCCCGAAACCGCTTAATAAATTTCAGACTTACATGGATATACATAAGTATACCAGAAGATTGAATATTAAGCGATATTTGTTGACTAATCCCATTAACACATTAAGTAATAATCTTACAAACGTCAAGCATTCAGGTTTGGCGAACGCTTCATTGTTTAACCCACCAGGTGGCCTACCGGCCTCCATCAAAGTGTTTAGAGACCTCCTTCTAAAGGACTTGGAGGGTATAAAAAGCAAAAATATTAAAATGAGCAAAGACTTGGAATCAGGTTTGGACCAACTTTGTAAAAGAAAGGATCTAGTGGTGAGACCAGCTGACAAGGGGGGGGGGGGTATAGTGGTTTTGAGCAAGAGTAATTACCTCCAGGAGCTGGACAAATTAGTAGGAGACACCACTACATATATGCCCCTAAGGTCAGACCCTAGAAGTAGATACAAAAGGGAACTTGAGAGCATTGTGCAGAATGGTTTCAGATTAGGAGTTATAAATAAAAAAGAAAAATTATTTTTGGTTCCAGTATCATCACGGATACCAATCATATATTATCTCCCAAAGATCCATAAGGACCCAGTCCATCCACCCGGCCGCCCAATAATTAGCGGTATAGACTCTATCACTTCGAGGGCAGGTAAATATATCGATAACTTCCTGCAGCCCTTGGTTCGTTCATTACCTGCTTATATTAAGGACAGCAGGCATGCCATCAATTTGCTTAGGGACTGTGGATATAAAAGTGGTTACTGGCTTGTCACGGCGGATGTCACGTCTCTGTACACGGTGATTCCCCATGCTTGGGGTATATCCTCAGTCAAATACTATTTGTACAAAGACGTGACACTGCCAAGGAAACAAAAGAAGTTTATTATGGAGTTATTGGAGTATACTACAACTCACAATTTTTTCTGGCATAGGAATCTCTTCTTCTTGCAGAAGAAGGGAGTAGCCATGGGGGCAAAATTTGCCCCCAGTCTGGCTAATCTATTCATGGGTAAGTGGGAGGAGGATGTCATCTATGCCCAACGAAGACCAGAATTGGTCTTGTGGGCAAGATACATTGATGACGTCCTCCTCCTATGGAATGGTACCCATGATTCTTTATGTCAGTTCATGGAAAGTTTAAACAAGAACGATAGGGGGATCCACTTCAACTATGAATCCAGTTTGAGTTCGATTAATTTTTTGGATCTTAAAATAAGGGGGGAGGGAGATACAATACTGACTTCCACTTATTTTAAGTCCACAGACCGAAACGCATTTATATCGCGAGACAGTTGCCACCACAAATCCTGGCTAGACTCAGTCCCGAAAAGCCAGTATGTGTCACGTACCTGGTAGGTAGAGCCCGGAATGCAGAGAACGGCCTCTCGTATACCTCTGACCTAAGAACCCCTGAAGGTGTGAACAGGGACTCGAAAGTACAGAGGGGCACAAGTGCCTGACTGGAACACTGAAGCAGAAGGCAGGATCCTGTAGTCAGCAGGGAGGTGCACTGTAGTCCCGTAGCAGGTTGCAGACAGCAGGGAGGTGCACTGTAGTCCCGTAGCAGGTTGCAGACAGCAGGGAGGTGCACTGTAGTCCCGTAGCAGGTTGCAGACAGCAGGGAGGTGCACTGTAATCCCGTAGCAGGTTGCAGACAGCAGGGAGGTGCACTGTAGTCCCGTAGCAGGTTGCAGACAGCAGGGAGGTGCAGACAAGCCGGGTCAAGGTACTGGCGGGCAGATCAGGTACAGAAGGGCAAACCAAGAGAATAGTCAGAGTCCAAGCCAAGATCGGGGCGGGCAGCAAGCAGGTAAGTCAGGAACAAGCCAAGTAAATACTGGATACAGGAAAACTGGCAACAAGGTAGCAGGGGTCTCAGGAAACGCTGTAGACCGGACAGCAAGGCAGCATTGAAACAGTCTTCTTTAAATAGCCTATCTTTGGCGCCAAGTGGCGCTATTGCGCATGCGCATACGTTTATTAGCACTTTTAGAGCTATTGGCACTATTGCGCATGTGCGTATGTTTGTTAGCACTATTAGCGCCATTGGCGCTATTGCGCGCCCACGAGCGCCGGATGGCGCTTCTATGCACAGGCATTCGTTTAATCACTGTTATCAGGGCCCATTGGTGCAGCTTAACCCCTATCAGTGCCCATCGGTGCAGCTTACCGCCTATCAGTGCCCATCGGTGCAGCTTATCGCCTATCAGTGCCCATCGGTGCAGCTTATCGCCTATCAGTGCCCATCGGTGGAAACTTAACGCCTATCAGTGCCCATCGGTGCAGCTTACCGCCTATCTGTGCCCATCGGTGCAGCTTATTGCCTATCAGTGCCCATCGGTGCAGCTTAACGCCTATCAGTGCCCATCGGTGCAGCTTACCGCCTATCAGTGCCCATCGGTGCAGCTTAACCCCTATCAGTGCCCATCGGTGCAGCTTACCGCCTATCAGTGCCCATCGGTGCAGCTTAACGCCTATCAGTGCCCATCGGTGCAGCTTATCGCCTATCAGTGCCCATCGGTGGAAACTTAACGCCTATCAGTGCCCATCGGTGCAGCTTACCGCCTATCAGTGCTCATCGGTGCAGCTTATCGCCTATCAGTGCCCATCGGTGGAAACTTAACGCCTATCAGTGCCCATCGGTGCAGCTTATCGCCTATCAGTGCCCATCGGTGCAGCTTATCGCCTATCAGTGCCCATCGGTGCAGCTTACCGCCTATCAGTGCCCATCGGTGCAGCTTATCGCCTATTAGTGCCCATCAGTGCAGCTTACCGCCTATCAGTGCCCATCGGTGCAGCTTATCGCCTATTAGTGCCCATCAGTGCAGCTTATCGCCTATCAGTGCCCATCAGTGCAGCTTATCGCCTATCAGTGCCCATCAGTGCAGCTTATCGCCTATCAGTGCCCATCGGTGCAGCTTACCGCCTATCAGTGCCCATCAGTGCAGCTTATCGCCTATCAGTGCCCATCGGTGCAGCTTATCGCCTATCAGTGCCCATCGGTGCAGCTTATCGCCTATCAGTGCCCATCGGTGCAGCTTATCGCCTATCAGTGCCCATCGGTGCAGCTTACCGCCTATCAGTGCCCATCGGTGCAGCTTACCGCCTATCAGGGCCCATCGGTGCAGCTTAACCCCTATCAGTGCCCATCGGTGCAGCTTACCGCCTATCAGTGCCCATCGGTGCAGCTTATCGCCTATCAGTGCCCATCGGTGCAGCCTAACAAAACTAAACTAAATGAATTTCGTTATGAATGCAACAAAACAAAATGAGTAACTTAACAAATCGATCCGAAACGAAAGAAAACACGTTTTTTCTCTCTGCACATGTCTAGCTGAAAATATAGTTTAATTGGTCTCATGCCGCTGGCTTCGCCAAGTGATGTTGGACCTGGAGCTATGCAAACAGGGATCTCAATCAGCCATGGTTCCAGAGAAACCTCAAGGGCGCCGGGCGCGTGGATTTTTTATTTTTTTTGGAAGCACACGATTAAAGTCTGAGGCTCTAATTGGCTTCAAAAAGGTTGGTCTGGAGGTGTAGAGCACTACAAAAAACAAGATAAGTGTAGCGCTAGGGAGAGGTCACAAAATGAAGTCTATGGATTGACAGTTCAAAGGTCATAAGTTTTGAAAGAACATCAATGGAGGGAATTAAAAAAGTCCTCTGGAACAAATCTCCACAAGAGTATGAATCATCTGTAACAGGAGCCCACACACCACCAATAGAAGTGAAAAGGCTTACCGGACTCGGTGGACCCAACAAGGCATACGCCAGGTGGAGTCAATCAGACTTGGGTGGTGCTGGGTTGAAGTTGGCCCGGACGGGCAAAGTTGGTGGAATGGCTACCACATGGCTGTGTTCTTAAAGCGTGATCGGGTCAAAAGATATGGGGGAAGTCCTCTTAGCGACGAAACTAGTCGGGTAAAGGAGCTGTTTCCTGCTATCGTGTTCCCGTTTATAGCATCTGGATGTTTTTATGATGGCCACCTTCTCAAAACAAATTGGTCTGTCAAATCAATCAGCACAATACTGCAGAGGAAGTGGGCACGAACATGTATTATCTTGTAGGATTTCAGATAATGGTTCATATATCAGCTGCTCATTCACTACTATTGCAAGTCTATAGAGCAGAGCAATCACCACCATTGCCAAACGTCATCCACTGTGCCAATTGGTGCAAACTATCCCTGGGTGCCAGATCCCAGTTGGATAATGCCAACAGGTGAACTGGACCACACAATTGCAGGCAAGGATCTTTAGAAGGAGGTAACGAGGCTCCCAGCCAGAAGAGTGAGTTCCTGCCAGTGATGATGGGTAGCCGCAGGGTGCGTCTGTCAGGTAGAGCACTACACCCTGGGCCCACCCTGTTGTGTGACATTAGCGAATACATTTTTTGGTAATGTCTTCCTGTTTCTCCTCCCGGCCAATCAGGAAGTGGTTCCTGAGACTCCATTGGCCAAAAGCCGTAAGACTTAGTGACGGCTGGGACAAGGAGGAGATGGAGGGGGGAAGCCGCCACTGCACTGGGGTATGTGCAGGGCGGCTGGGGGCCTGGCGGCTGAGCCAGCAACTGGGGGGGGGTTTGGCGGTGTTGTCAATGGTGTGCGGTTGGGGGCTCGAGCAACAAGGGGGTTAGTTTGGAGTGGCAGGCTGGAGCGACGGGGGGGTCTGTGGTCAGGTCTGTCTGCCGCAACCCCCCCCCAACTGATGGAGCACCAGCCGCCATTGCTCACATAAGACCACAGTGCCCAGGGCAGCCACCTTTCCTAGCTCTGAGGAAGGGGGTGTGCCCCCGAAACGCGTTAGCTGTGCCCCGTGTTCTGTCCATGTCCATGAATAGTTTTTATGCCCTTTTGTCCGTTGCATTTTGTGAGTGCCCACTTTTATACAAAACATTTTTATTGTTAAATTATCTTTGGTAATGCACTGGGTGTGCGGGCCTTCCATTTCTGTTTTTCTTGCAGCCGCCTCTCTTGCCCACCCCTTGTCCCGCCCCTGGTGCCCACCTACAAGCTGGCAGGAGTACTGGAAGAAGGAGAATTGATGTTTGGAGGGGGATTGTAGCTTGCAAATGGAATTTATGCTTGGGGGGTAATCGTGCAGATTAGTGCTCACATTTATTTCAAAGCGAAGGGAGAGGATTTTTGCTGACACAAAACACTCATCCATTTTGGGGAGGAGGGGGAGGGGGCACCATTTGGGCATCTTTGCCCTGGGCACTAGATGACCTCGTCTCAGCACTGTTCAGAAGCTTCACACATTGACACCCCGCCGATGGGTGGGATCACACATAATGTCACCAAAGGCGTCCCACCAAAAGCATTCACACTTGACATACCCAACGTATCTCTGTATAACCACTTCAGCTCCAGGAGGTTTTACCCCCCATGTCCTGACCAGGCCATTATTTGCATTTAAGCACTGCGCTACTTTAATTGGTAAGGCAGCGTGAGTACGGGAGGACGTACATGGACGCCCTCCTAGCAATTTAAGTCTGAGCTGTAGCTGGCTTTTGGCTATAGTGTGGGCGTGAAGAGGTTAAAGCATATCAAATAAAAACATCTTTAAAAAAATCTAATTTCTTCATACATTTTGACCATAATGTATTCTGCTACATGTCTTTGGTAAAAAAACAAACAAAAAAAAAACCCAATAAGTGTATATTGATTGGTTAGCATAAAAGTTCTAACAAATGATGGCGTACTTCCTAGAATGTTTTTTTTCCTAATACTAGTAATGGTGGTGTTTAGCGACTTATAATGGGACTGCGATAGTGCGGTGGGAAATCTGACACTAACTGGCACTGGGTGGGAGCTGGCTAACTGACTCCGGCATTTCCAGTGATCAGTGATAATAATATACACTGTCACTGTACCAATGACACTGTCTGGGAAGGAGTTACCATCTAGGGGCGATCAAAGGGTTAACCCCTGTGCCTAACCAATGTGTAATGTGCGCTGCTTTTACTAACCGGGGAGCCACATCTCCGCTCCGTGTACAGAGCTCTGTGCTGTTAGTAAACACAGGGCTCTGTAATGTGATTCGCTAAGCCAGTCAGCAGGTCCCGGACATAAATGATCGGGTGGGACCTGCTGATCGATCGGCTTGAGCTGCACTGAATTGTTAAAAATTCTGTATATCCTCTTCACCGGGGTTTTTGTCATATGACGTCCGCGTCTTGAAGTGGAGATATCTGAATGACGGGTGCAGCTACGGGCATCATTCAGATATCATTCTCTTCAGCCGGCGATTCCCTTCACTGTAAGAACAATTATAGCGACTGTTCAGCTGCTTGACTGTTTTTACAGGCGGTGGGAGGGGACATCCCGCCACCCCCCCCCCCCCCCCCCCCGGTGCTTCTTCAGTCTTGCCCGTGCGATCGGCGAGCCGAAGAAGGAACCCAGTGGAGGCGGAAGTTCACCATAGAGCTGACCAAGGACCAGATGGTCCCCGGCCATATCTCTATGACCCTTGGAGGCTGGGCGCGACGTTATGACGTCACGTTCGGCCAAGGCAGTTGTAAATACTGCCATGTATTCAGCTGGGGAGCCGAGATCGTTTTTTTTTACATTTTTTTATTTCAGGCTTCCCAGCCTAGAGGTGAGATGTGGGGACTTATTGCCCCCCCCCGCCCCCCATATATCTCACTGTAAAGAGGACCGATCGTGCCATATTCCTATTACAAGGGATGTTTACATTATACTATGTAACCTACTATATGTAATAGCAATAGAAGTGATCAAAAAGTTAAAAATTAAAGGGAAACTGTAAAAATTTAAAAATTTTAATAAAATAAACAATAAAAAAAAAAAAATTAACTACTTAAGGACCAACCGCTGCAATTGTACTGCGGCAATGTGGCTCGATCCCGCGAATCGGCGTCATTGTATGTCGGCTAGTACACGGCAGTTTATGGGTGCGCACACGCTTGTGCGCCCACTGGCTGGCGGGGGGAGCCAATCAGCAGGTGGGGCGGACTCGATGTCCGTCACATCATTCCCCGCAGTGACAGAACGGGGATCTGCATGGTGTAAACAAGGCAGATCTGCGTTCTGACAAGGGAGATCACACAGAGAATCCTGTCTTTCTGCTAAGCAGGAAAACGGATCTGTGTGTTTCCCCAGTCACACCGTACCCCATACAGTTAGCAATCACTCCCAGGGAACACATTTAACCCTTTGATCGATCGCCCCCCCTAGTGTTAACCCCTCCCCTGCCAGTGTCATTAGTACAATGTCAGTGCATATGTTTAGCACTGATTAGTGTAATAATGTCACTGGTCCCAAAATAGTGTAAAAAATGTCAGTTAAGTGTCCGATCTGTCAGCCGCAATGTCGCAGTCCCGCTAAAAATCGCTGATCGCCGCCATTACTAGTATAAAAAAAATAAAATAATAAAAATGCCATAAATCTATCCCCTATTTTATAGACGCTATAACTTTTGCGCAAAACAATCAATAAACGCTTACTGCGATTTTTTTTTTTTTTTTTACCAAAAATATGTAGAAGAAAACACATCGGCCTAAACTGATGAAGAAATTTATTTTTTTTATATTTTTTGGGGGGGATATTTATTATAGCAAAAAGTAAAAAATATTGCTTTTTTTTTTGTTTATAGCGCAAAAACAAACAAAAAAAACAAAAAAAACCCAGAGATGATCAAATACCACCAAAAGAAAGCTCTATTTGTGGGAAGAAAAGGACACCAATTTTGTTTGTGTACAACGTCGCACGACCGCGCAATTGTCAGTTAAAGCGACGCAGTGCTATAGCACAAAAAATGGCCTTTTCATTAAGGGGGCAAATCCTTCCGGCCCTTAGGTGATTAAAGTGCCCCCCGTGAGCTCGCACGCAGAAGCAAACGCATACTTAGGTCGCGCCCGCATATGTAAACGACATTCAAATCACACATGTGAGGTATCGCTGCGAACGTTAGAGCGAGCGCAATAATTCTAGCAAAAGACCTCCTCAGTAACTGTAGACTGGTAACCCTTCAAACATTTGTAAAGCGTCACCTATGGAGATTTTTAAGTACTGAAGTTTGGCGCCATTCCACCAGTGCGTGCAATTTTAAAGCGTGACATGTTAGGTATCTATTTACTCGGCGTAGCATCATCTTTCACATTGTACAAAAAAAAATTGGGCTAATTTTAGTGTTTTTTTTTTTAAATTCATGAAAGTGCTTTTTTTCCCCCAAAAAAAACTGCATTTGAAAAAATTGCTGCGCAAATACCATGTGACATAAAAAGTTGCAACAACCACCATTTTATTCCCTAGGACCTCTGCTAAAAATATATAAATAAATATATATATATAATGTTTGGGGGTTCTGAGTAATTTTATAGCACATAAAAGATGATTTTTACGTGTAGGAGAGAAGTGTCAGAATTGGCTTGGGAGGCAAGGGGTTAAGACAGTGCACAATCCACATGGGCTTTGCTGCTTAACTGTAGACAGGAAATAGGAACTTTATTCAGGGGAAAAGACACAGAGCATACCATACATGCAGCTAACAACTTATAAACACTGCCATCTACTGGTTGGAGAATATATCCCTACTAAATACTGATGTAAAGTAGTTGTTGCATAAAATATGATATTCCAACATGAATCACAGCAGAGATGGGGCGGCGGGTACGCATGTGCCCCCTACCCAGAAATGGGTACATGATCTAGTGCAGAGCGGCCGCCCTGTCGCTATATCTAAGTTGCTACCATCCCAAATATATTATATATAAAGAGTAAGCACCCCCCAGTAAAAAGGGGATTTTAAGGGAGAACTTTTTGAGGACACAATATTTTCAAAAAATAGAAAAATGTATTTCATAAAAGCAGTGTAACGCTCAGAGATAACAACCATGCACAAAGTGATACATAATATCCATATATAGTATATAAGAAAAAAGCACTTCTCCTATAGTCCAACGCGTTTCGGGAGATTCAAGATAAATCCCTTTTTTGCACTATCTATGCATTGGGTGGTCCACAAGTGATATAATCTATGAATCAGTGGTGGCCCATACATTAGGGGCTCCGCGCCCCCATCCATGCTTCGGGCCCCCTAATCTACATGAATGCACATCACGCATGGATTCCAATCAGTTTTTTTTTTAAGCACATGATTAGAGCCTGAGGCTCTAATAGTCTTCAAAAAAGGTTGGGCTAAGGGTGCAGAGCACTGCGCTCCGAGCCCACCCAGTTGTGTGATCATAGCGAGTCAATATTCACTATTGTCACACTGTTTCTCCTCCTGGCCAATCAGAAAGCGAGTCCCATCACCCGATTCATTGAATGGTGTTCCGATTGGACTTTGGCCGCCAGGAGGAGGAGGGAGGAGATGCAGGGGAACCGAGAAAGCAGCCGCCCGCACCCCGAAGAGAAGCCCCCGCCGCCCGGAGCACTGCCCGCGAGATGGGGTAAGTGCAGGGCCCCGACCACTGACTGACTGACTGGGGGGGGCAGTGCTGCTCGTGACCCTGCCATCCATGACCCACCTGACCGGAGGGGGTGGAGTGCATCAACGTTCATAAAAACATCACAGAGGAACGCACATACAGAATGTATGAGTGAAAACGCACATACACGCAATGATGGAAAACGAGACCAATTTACACAGATTGGTGTGAAAGAGCCTCAGGCCAGATATAGACCTCTGTGGTCTAGTGCAGGCGTCATACACAACAGACGTGTCATAGGAACAATGATCACAATAATCTGACCCTGAAAGAGTTTATGGAAACAGGATCCTGTACCAGGTGCAGAGATTAGTGGGAGCACCTCTCTATATCCAGGAGGGGAGCACCTCTCTATATCCAGGAGGGGAGCACCTCTCTATATCCAGAAGGGGAACACCTCTCTATATCCAGAAGGGGAGCACCTCTCTATACCCAGGAGGGGAGCACCTCTCTATATCCAGGAGGGGAGCACCTCTCTATATCCAGGAGGGGAGCACCTCTCTATATCCAGGAGGGGAGCACCTCTCTATATCCAGGAGGGGAGCACCTCTCTATATCCAGGAGGGGAGCGCCTCTCTATATCCAGGAGGGGAGCGTCTCTCTATATCCAGGAGGGGAGCGCCTCTCTATATCCAGGAGGGGAGCACCTCTCTATATCCGGGAGGGGAGCACCTCTCTATATCCAGGAGGGGAGCACCTCTCTATATCCAGGAGGGGAGCGCCTCTCTATATCCAGGAGGGGAGCGCCTCTCTATATCCAGGAGGGGAGCACCTCTCTATATCCAGAAGGGGAACACCTCTCTATATCCAGGAGGGGAGCACCTCTTTATACCCAGGAGGGGAGCACCTCTCTATATCCAGGAGGGGAGCACCTCTCTATATCCAGAAGGGGAACACCTCTCTATATCCAGGAGGGGAGCACCTCTCTATATCCAGGAGGGGAGCACCTCTCTATATCCAGGAGGGGAGCACCTCTCTATATCCTGGAGGGGAGCACCTCTCTATACCCAGGAGGGGAGCACCTCTCTATACCCAGGAGGGGAGCACCTCTCTATATCCAGGAGGGGAACACCTCTCTATATCCAGGAGGGGAGCACCTCTCTATATCCAGGAGGGGAGCACCTCTCTATATCCAGGAGGGGAGCACCTCTCTATACCCAGGAGGGGAGCACCTCTCTATACCCAGGAGGGGAGCACCTCTCTATATCCAGGAGGGGAGCACCTCTCTATATCCAGGAGGGGAGCACCTCTCTATATCCAGGAGGGTAGCACCTCTCTATATCCAGGAGGGGAACACCTCTCTATATCCAGGAGGGGAGCACCTCTCTATACCCAGGAGGGGAGCACCTCTCTATACCCAGGAGGGGAGCACCTCTCTATACCCAGGAGGGGAGCACCTCTCTATATCCAGGAGGGGAGCACCTCTCTATATCCGGGAGGGGAGCACCTCTCTATATCCTGGAGGGGAGCACCTCTCTATATCCTGGAGGGGAGCACCTCTCTATATCCAGGAGGGGAGCACCTCTCTATATCCAGGAGGGGAGCACCTCTCTATATCCAGGAGGGGAGCGCCTCTCTATATCCAGGAGGGGAGCGCCTCTCTATATCCAGGAGGGAAGTGCCTCTCTATATCCAGGAGGGGAGCACCTCTCTATATCCAGGAGGGGAGCACCTCTCTATATCCAGGAGGGGAGCACCTCTCTATATCCAGGAGGGGAGCTCCTCTCTATATCCAGGAGGGGAGCACCTCTCTATATCCAGGAGGGGAGCACCTCTCTATATCCAGGAGGGGAGCACCTCTCTATATCCAGGAGGGGAGCACCTCTCTATATCCTGGAGGGGAGCGTCTCTCTATATCCAGGAGGGGGGCACCTCTCTATATCCAGGAGGGGAGCACCTCTCTATATCCTGGAGGGGAGCACCTCTCTATATCCAGGAGGGGAGAACCTCTCTATATCCGGGAGGGGAGCACCTCTCTATATCCAGGAGGGGAGCACCTCTCTATATCCGGGAGGGGAGAACCTCTCTATATCCAGGAGGGGAGCACCTCTCTATATCCTGGAGGGGAGCACCTCTCTATATCCTGGAGGGGAGCACCTCTCTATATCCAGGAGGGGAGCACCTCTCTATATCCAGGAGGGGGGCGCCTCTCTATATCCAGGAGGTGAGCACCTCTCTATATCCAGGAGGGGAGCACCTCTCTATATCCAGGAGGGGAGCACCTCTCTATATCCAGGAGGGGGGTAGTGCACCTCCATCCCTAATTAAAAATTCAAAAAAATAATAAAAGAGTATGGGACTTTAAATGAGGCAGGTTCAAACACAAATTTAAGAGTAAAAATAAATATAAATATTTTTAATGTACATGAGTGTCAAGTTGCGTAACGTTATATATAACAAAACATTGCTCAGTGCATATGCAGACATCTTAGGAAGTAAATTGCATTCATATAAACAGAGTGTAAAACATGATTGCCATAACAGAGGGACAATAATACATATTTTATGAGTATAATTTGTAATATACAGTAAAATTCATAAAAATATTGGTAGAAATGTGAGGGGTCATATCCTCAAAATCTCAACGCGTTTCGTCGGTAAGCCGACTCATCGGGAGAGGATATTGAATATCTGTAAATAATGGAGATATTCTAAATCAAAATATGGGGCCCATAATATGGAAAGTATTATATGTAAAAAGATATATAGAGAGCGAAGAGATGGTCAAATCCACAAACTTACATCCCATTGGAACACTGAACTCCGAATAATCCCGGTGTGCAGGGGTCACCATATCAAGGCCCCCCCCCCGGGAGCTGAGGTATAGAAGTCCACCCATAAGCAAAAGGCCCACACCCAAAACGTCCCCAACCAGGGAACACATGTAGTATGAAAATCTGAATCCACCCCTCAAAAGTAGAGATGAAATAGTGGCGCTAGCCTGACTGATAGTGGGAATGAGAGAAATAATGACACACACACTGAGGACGTGGACTGTACTGAAAGTGCACTGAATAAATAAAAACAGATGATAATAAATGCAATAAATAAATGCTTTTCAAGTGACCAAATAATGATGTAGTGTCAAGTTGCACAGACAAAAATATAACTGTATAAACCACCTAGTATAATATAACACTGAAACCAAGTGCACAAATAAACAGCGATGATATAACACAAGAATGAATAAAATTGAAAAGTAAGTAAAAAATAAATACTAATAACACCTCATGATAGATGTGTGAACCTGGTGTCGTGATACCAGCTCTAAAAGCCTCAAAAGACTAGGCTGCAAAGATAAAAAAATAACTAAAAAAACTAAAAACAGAAAAAGACCAATTATATGTAGTGAAAAAACAGTCCACATATGATGTGAAATATGGGAAGAGAGTTCCAAGAGTGAGGGTGTCTCCACTCCGCAATGCTGCAATCCAAATGTCCACCAGTGACGCGATTCCACTCCCTTGGGAATTTCAAACTCACCAGCTGTTAAGACCTCCCACTCTCGTGTTTGGCCGGCAAAAGCCTCAACCCACTCTCATGGGGGTCAACATTCGAACATTGATATCCACTGCTGTGCACACCGAACACTCTCCTCACATAAGAAATGAGAAAAGATGCTAGAATAGTGTGATAACGTTTTAAAAAATGTATTTAAAACTAAAACCACCACTAATACACCTCTCTATCTCTGGGAGGGGAGCATCTCTCTATATCCAGGAGGGGAGCACCTCTCTATATCTGGGAGGGGAGCACCTCTCTATATCCAGGAGGGGAGCACCTCTCTATATCCAGGAGGGGAGCACCTCTCTATATCCAGGAGGGGGGCGCCTCTCTATATCCAGGAGGGGAGCACCTCTCTATATCCAGGAGGGGAGCACCTCTCTATATCCAGGAGGGGAGCACCTCTCTATATCCAGGAGGGGAGCACCTCTCTATATCCAGGAGGGGAGCACCTCTCTATATCCAGGAGGGGAGCACCTTTCTATATCCAGGAGGGGAGCACCTCTCTATATCCAGGAGGGGAGCACCTCTCTATATCCAGGAGGGGAGCACCTCTCTATATCCAGGAGGGGAGCACCTCTCTATATCCAAGAGGGGAGCACCTCTCTATATCCAGGAGGGGAGCAAATCTCTATATCCAGGAGGGGGGCACCTCTCTATATCCATGAGGGGAGCACCTCTCTATATCCAGGAGGGGAGCAAATCTCTATATCCAGGAGGGGGGCACCTCTCTATATCCATGAGGGGAGCACCTCTCTATATCCAGGAGGGGAGCACCTCTCTATATCCAGGAGGGGAGCACCTCTCTATATCCAGGAGGGGAGCACCTCTCTATATCCAGGAGGGGAACACCTCTCTATATCCAGGAGGGGAACACCTCTCTATATCCAGGGGGGGAGCACCTCTCTATATCCAGGAGGGGAGCACCTCTCTATATCCAGGAGGGGAGCACCTCTCTATATCCAGGAGGGGAGCACCTCTCTATATCCAGGAGGGGAGCACCTCTCTATATCCAGGAGGGGAGCACCTCTCTATATCCAGGAGGGGAGCACCTCTCTATATCCAGGAGGGGAGCACCTCTCTATATCCAGGAGGGGAACACCTCTCTATATCCAGGAGGGGAACACCTCTCTATATCCAGGAGGGGAGCACCTCTCTATATCTGGGAGGGGAGCACCTCTCTATATCCAGGAGGGGAGCACCTCTCTATATCCTAGGTGTAATCCTAGACTCTGACTTGTCATTTCAGCCTCAAATCCAATCTCTGTCAAAAGTTTGTAGAATTCACCTCTGTAACATCTCTAAAATTCGCCCTTTTTTAACAAAGGAAACCACCAAGCTCCTCATTCACTCCCTTGTTATCTCTCGCCTTGACTATTGCAACTCCCTTCTCATTGGCCTACCGCTCCATAGGCTCCTCCCCTCTTCAGTCTATCATGAATGCTGCTGCCAGACTTATCCACCTTACCAACCGCTCAATGTCTGCCAACCCTCTACTCCAATCCCTACACTGGTCTCCATTCATTGTCTGCCAACCCTCTCCTCCAATCCCTACACTGGTCTCCATTCATTGTCTGCCAACCCTCTCCTCCAATCCCTACACTGGTCTCCATTCATTGTCTGCCAACCCTCTCCTCCAATCCCTACACTGGTCTCCATTCATTGTCTGCCAACCCTCTCCTCCAATCCCTACACTGGTCTCCATTCATTGTCTGCCAACCCTCTCCTCCAATCCCTACACTGGTCTCCATTCATTGTCTGCCAACCCTTTACTTCAATCCCTACACTGGCTCCCAATCAGTGTCTGCCATCCCTCTCCTCCAATCCCTACACTGGCTCCCAATCACCCAGCGAATTAAATTCAAAATTCTAACCACAACATACAAAGCCATTCACAACTCTGCCCCGAGCTACATCACTAATCTTGTCTCCAAATATCACCCAAATCGACCTCTCCGCTCTTCTCAAGACCTCCTACTCTCAAGCTCTCTCGTCTCCTCCTCTCATGCTCGTCTCCAGGATTTCTCCAGAGCCTTTCCCATCCTCTGGAACTCGCTACCTCCATGTATCCGGCTATCCCCTACTCCTGCTACCTTCAGGCAATCCCTGAAAACTCATCTCTTCAGGAAAGCCGATCACGTCTCCAACTAATCTCCTACCACTTCCACCAGCTCATTCCCCACAGTTACAACCTTTTGTACCACCTGCCCCACCCTATTAGATTGTAAGCTCTTCTGAGCAGGGCCCTCTTAATCCTATTGTATTGTATTGTATTATAACTGTATTGTCTCCCTTTTATATTGTAAAGCGCTGCATAAACTGTTGGCGCTATATAAATCCTGTATAATAATAATAATAATATCCAGGAGGGGAGCCCCTCTCTATATCCAGGAGGAGAGCACCTCTCTATATCCAGGGGGGCATCTCTCTATATCCAGGAGGGGAGCACCTCTCTATATCCAGGGGGGCATCTCTCTATATCCAGGAGGGGAGCACCTCTCTATATCCAGGAGGGGAGCACCTCTCTATATCCAGGGGGGCATCTCTCTATATCTGAGAGGAGAGCAGCTCTCTATATCCAGGAGGGGAGCACCTCTCTATATCCAGGAGGGGAGCACCTCTCTATATCCAGGAGGGGAGCACCTCTCTATATCCAGGAGGGGAGCACCTCTCTATATCCAGGAGGGGAGCACCTCTCTATATCCAGGAGGGGAGCACCTCTCTATATCCAGGAGGGGAGCACCTCTCTATATCCTGGAGGGGAGCACCTCTCTATATCCAGGAGGAGAGCACCTCTCTATATCCAGGAGGGGAGCACCTCTCTATATCCAGGAGGGGAGCACCTCTCTATATCCAGGAGGGGAGCACCTCTCTATATCCAGGAGGAGAGCACCTCTCTATATCCAGGAGTGCCTAGGCACAGGAAGCGAAGTGCTATTTTTTAGGCATGATGATCATTTCTAGATATTCCTTATAAGATTATGAAGAAGAACATTTTGAGTTCAGGTCCATTTTGGCCGGCAGGGAATTGTGTTTTATATGTAATTATACATCAGAAGATACATGCTGATTGTCAGCGCCCCCTGGAGGAACATGAGTGATCTGCACACTAGACATGTGCGTAATGAAAAAAATTCATTTTGTTTCTTTTCGATTCAATTCGTTAATCAACTAATTTTTTTGTTTAGGTAAATTCCTTAAATGTATTTTTATAATTCATTTAGTTTAATTTCATTTATTCGTTTTCGAATTTGATTCCAATTTTCCAAACTTGTCGAATTCATTTGAGAAATTTGAATCGGTTGTTGGATTCAATTTTTTTTTTCAGATTTGAATGCGGCTGCTGAATTTTTCCATATAAGAACTGCAATATGTTTACATTTCATATTCGTTTACCAAATTCAAATCGAATTTGAATTCCATTATTTAGAACGAATCTTGTTTAGTTATTTCGGGGGATTCGTTTACATTCCTTACTATTGTTATTCAGATTTCGGAAACATCCGAATTTCCGAATAATTAAAAATTTGCCCGAATTTCGACAGGACAGGAAGTGTGTTACTGGCAGGATCACCGGGTGAAAATTAAGGGAAGAAACCTTAAAAAAAGAAAACGAATTACATGAAATAAATACGAGATAACGAATTAAAATGTAATATATAACATTTTTGTTCTTAGATAAGTTTTAAGAAGTGCGGAGCGAATTGTGTTCTGCTCTGTCTGGGGGATGGTGGTAGGGTGGGGGAGGGGGTGCAGACTCGGCTCCGAAAGGAAACAATATCAAAGGTTTTATCTGCAGAACAGGAAGACTGCGCTGAGCACAGGCGCCTCTTTCCAACCTCAACACCGGCAGCATCCTCACCCACCTCACCTGATACAGCTCTGATCTCACCTTCTATACAAACTCTGCGAAAAACCACAGAGACTGCAGAGTCCTTCTAACTGTGCGAAACGTGGACTGTCTGAGCTGCAGAAAGCCGGAGGGAGCTCTGGGCCCTGCCACTTGCAGATCACCGTACTGCACCACAGCTATGGGCAGAATCATAATACCACCCTGTGTGCCGCCTTACATACTAGGACTACACCGAGGACCTCCTTGCTGCCTTCACTAAAGGCCCATCTTTCTGCCCTGCACTGATTGGCCCCTGGTTGCCCTACTCTGAGGGCCTCCTTGCTGCCCTACTCTGAGGGTCCTCTGGCTGCCATATAGTGAAGGTTCCTTAGCTGCCTTACGCTGGGGGCCCCCTTTCTACCCAATCCTGAGGGGCCCTTTTCTATCCTATTCTGAGGGCCTCTTGCTATCTACACTGAGGACCCCCTTGCTGCCCTACACTGATGGCCTTCTGGCTGCCCTACCTTAAGGGCCCCCTAGCAGTCAAACACTGAGTGCACCCTAGCTGTCCTACCATGAGGGCCACCTGGTAGTCCTACACTGAGGTCTCCCTTGCTGTCTACACTGAGGGTTTCCTAACTGCTATACACTGAGGGCACCATAGCTGCCCTACATTGAGAGTCCTATTGCTGTTCTACACCAATGGCCCCTTGCTACCTACACTGAGGACCCCCTTGCTGCCCTACGCTGATGGCCTTCTGGCTGCCCTACCTTAATGGCCCCCTAGCAGTCAAACACTGAGTGCACCCTAGCTGTCCTACCATGAGGGCCACCTGGTAGTCCTACACTGAGGTGTCCCTTGCTGTCTACACTGAGGGTTTCCTAACTGCTATACACTGAGGGCACCATAGCTGCCCTACATTGAGAGTCCCATTGCTGTTCTACACCAATGGCCCCTTTCTACCTACACTGAGGACCCCCCAGCTGACCTACATTGAAATACCTCTTGCTGCCTACACTGAGGGCCCTCTTACAGCCCTACAATGATGGTACCTTTGCTGCCCTACACTGAGGTTCCTTAGCTGCCTTACACTAAGGGCCCCCTTTCAACCCTATTCTGAGGATACCCTTGTTTCCCTACCCCAAAATCCCCCTGGCTTCCCTAAATTAAGGACTCCCTAGCTTTCATACACTGAGTGCACCCTAACTGTCCTACATTAAGACCCACACTGAGGTCTACACTGAGGGCCCTCTTGCTGCTCTACAATGATGGTACCCTTGCTGCCCTACAATGATGATACCCTTGCTGCCCTACAATGATGATACCCTTGCTGCTTTACACTAAGGGCACCCTAGCTGCCCTACATTGAGTGTCCCCTTGCTACTCTGCGCTAATGGCCCCCTTGCTACATTGAGGACCCCTTAGCTGCCCTACACTGAGTGTTCCTTACCTGCCCTACATTGATGCCCCCCTTGCTACACTATGGGCCCACGGTTTACCTACATTGAAAGACCCCTTGCTGTTCTACACTGAGGGTCCCCTTATGGCCTACACTGAGGGTCCTCTGGCTGCCCTATATTGTGGACCCCTTGGCTGCCCTACACTGAAGACTCCCTAGCTGCACTATACTGAGGGCCCCCTAACTGCCCTATATTGAAGGCTCCATTCGCTGTTCTACACTGATAGTCCCCTAACCGACCTACTTGAGGGCTTCCTACCAGCCCTACACTGTGGGCCCCCTAGCTGCCCTACACCAAGGGCTTCCTAGCTGCACTACACTCAGGGTCCCCTAACTACCTTACTTTGAGGGCCCCCTTTCTGTCCTACACTTAAGGCGTGGAGGGGCGTGGAGGGCTGATGTATGAGGAAGTGACTGGGAAAGTTTTTTTCAGTGTGATGGACGTAGGGAACACTGCCGACCGGAGCTGCAGAGAAGGTCCCAAGCTGATACCATCGTCTTGACACACAGGTTGTTTATACAAAGGCTGGTTTTTAATATGAAAAATGTGAGTGTATATAATGTACATGATCTTTTAATAAATTTATAAAAGGATAAGGCACTATTGTCAGTTTTTGTTTTGCATGTGGGTGATGAGAGTGGAGGTCTCTGGTAACTATCAGGAAGGAGCATTCCATAGTGAAATCGGCTACCTGAGTTCAATGGCGTCCCTAGGGGGGGGCAGAGGGGGCCCATGACCCCCCCAACATTATGCTGTGCCCCACCATGTGCCCCCCCAATAAATTTTTTTTTTTTTACAAAAATTCAATGTCTAAGAGGGAGAGAGTCCCCAGTCAGCTCCTGCGGGTGATTCCTCCCCCCTCCCTCTGCTTGCTGACACTGCATAATGCGAGCGATCACACAACCACGGCCGCCCGATCTGCTCCTTCCCCTGCATCCTCATTGGCAGGGAGAAGAGCCAGTTGCAGGAAGGACTCCACCAGGACTCTCAGTTACTGAAAAAACAGACTGATTTCTCCCGTCCTTAGGACAGGAGAACCAGCCTGTAAATTCCAGGAGATGCCAGAGCAGTCAATAGCAGGGGCAGGACAGCAAGAGGAGGCTGGGAAACCCCACAGTGGCAGAACACCAGGGCCCGGAGGCAAGACAATCTTTGCAACCCTGATAGTTCTCCCACTGCTTTGGATCCTTATATTTTCTTGATATGCTGGTGACATATATCTCTTGTTTTCTGCCACCCTGGGGGACCCCAATACAATAGGAAGGGAGCTCACTGCAGAACATGTGAAAGGGCCGTTGTGGGGTCGTAGTAAAGGGCCCCAGTATATATTTATATATCTATATATATCTATATATATCTATATCTATATCTATATATATCTATATATGCATTTTATAGTTGCCCCCCTGCTTTTGTCCCTGCCCCCCCATGTGCCCCCCTAAATATAAAAGCTGGAGACGCCACTGCCTGAATTACTGTATATACCAAAGGAGGGAGGAACAATAGGAGGAGTACCCCAGAGGATTGACTACTGTCACAAGTGCTTTTATTAAGCCTTAAGGTGAGGGCACATCCGGTGGAGGGCAGCACAAGGATTGATTTGCTACATGCACAGAGGTGGATCAGAGTGAAGATTTCAGGTTCCATAGTGAAATCGGCTACCTGAGTTCAATGGCGTCCCTAGGGGGGGCAGAGGGGGCCATGACCCCCAACATTATGCTGTGCCCCACCATGTGCCCCCCCCAATAAATTTTTTTTTTTTTACAAAAATTCAATGTCTAAGAGGGAGAGAGTCCCCAGTCAGCTCCTGTGGGTGATTCCTCCCCCCTCCCTCTGCTTGCTGACACTGCATAATGTGAGCGATCACACAACCACGGCCGCCCGATCTGCTCCTTCCCCTGCATCCTCATTGGCAGGGAGAAGAGCCAGTTGCAGGAAGGACTCCACCAGGACTCTCAGTTACTGAAAAAACAGACTGATTTCTCCCATCCTTAGGACAGGAGAACCAGCCTGTAAATTCCAGGAGATGCCAGACCAGAGCAGTCAATAGCAGGGGCAGGACAGCAAGAGGAGGCTGGGAAACCCCACAGTGGCAGAACACCAGGGCAAGACAATCTTTGCAACCCTGATAGTTCTCCCACTGCTTTGGATCCTTATATTTTCTTGGTATGCTGGTGACATATATCTCTTGTTTTCTGCCACCCTGGGGGACCCCAATACAGTAGGAAGGGAGCTCACTGCAGAACATGTGAAAGGGCCGTTGTGGGGTCGTAGTAAAGGGCCCCAGTATATATTTATATATCTATATATATCTATATCTATATATATATATATCTATATATGCATTTTATAGTTGCCCCCCTGCTTTTGTCCCTGCCCCCCCATGTGCCCCCCTAAATATAAAAGCTGGAGACGCCACTGCCTGAATTACTGTATATACCAAAGGAGGGAGGAACAATAGGAGGAGTACCCCAGAGGATTGACTACTGTCACAAGTGCTTTTATTAAGCCTTAAGGTGAGGGCACATCCGGTGGAGGGCAGCACAAGGATTGATTTGCTACATGCACAGAGGTGGATCAGAGTGAAGATTTCAGGTTCACATCATCTATCTCTATTCACCATATATTGGACTATCATATTGTTCACAGTTGCTATAGATTATACTATTGACCACCGATGTGATTAGGAATCCATGCGGAGTTTAGGGCACTTTATTGAGGATTGGTAGATTGTATTGAGCACTTAAAAGGCTTGTAAACCCTCGAGTTTTTTTGCCACCTCCTATGCTTTTAAGGTGAAAAAACTTCTGGCAGTGACCGGCCCCCCAGCCCTGCCCCATTTTACTTACCTGAGCCCCGTATTTTCAGAGACTCCTCTGCACAGGGTCCCGGCTCTTGATTGGATAGATTGATAGCAGCGCAGACACTGGCTCCCACAGGCTGTCAATCAAATCCAATGACGCTGGCGCTGGGGGGGCAGGGCCAATTACGGCATTCCTGTTTATGGACGCAAATGCTGGACTCAGGAACACACCCGCAAGGTACACCCCCCCAGGACTAACCCCCTACTAGGGGGTTATCTGATGTGAGGAGGAGCCGCGAGAGCTGCCGAGGGACCCCAGAAGATGCAAAGTGAGCTGCACAGTGGAGGTAAGTATAACATATTTGTTATTTAAAAAAAAACAAAAAAAACACAAAGGTTTGCAATCACTTTAATATAGTGGCCATCTACTCTAGGAGGGTCATATATTATTATATTCATTGGCACTTTCTGTTTATTCAGCGCTGCACTCATTTGTTTTTTGTTTATTTGCAGTATCACATATTTAGGAGGTGTGGGGAGTGCTGGCAGCTTTTTGTGTTTATCTGTTTGTTTTACAAAGCTGCTCGCGAGGATTTGACACATACTCCTCCCCTCAAGGACCCCTTGGTTGTCTCTAAGGACTTTGAGGAGTTCAGAATAAGGTGAGGAATGAGGTTCTAATGGGTGATCTGGAAATAATTATCACTGCACAATTCACGGAAACAATGGCGATAAAAATCCCAACATTCCACAGCATGCGCCACGCCCCTGCAGTGCGTTCCGCGTTTGCGTTGTGTGTTGTTTATCATCTTCCCCTCTGATTACAGTCATTCACATAATATTTACTGTAAGTAAGATAAAGTCTGAGATCCCCCTATGACTGTTATATAATATCGGGTGCAGTGACGGTGGGAACGCAGTCAGCAGCTGCTGTGTCATATTTCAATGTGGGGGGGGGGATGGGTTCCTAGTCAGCATTCTGGGCCTGCGTGGGAGAGTTTTACCCAACATCTGCATTTCTCAAAAAAAAAAAATTTCCTATCCCTTCATGGTGAGAGATGTGAAGCCACAATGCTATCACCCCTCACCCTACTGGTGGGGATTAGTCATTTTTGCAATTATAAACTCATTTGTTTCTTTTACACAATGATACAAAAAAACAAAAACAACCAAAGAGAGGAAAATGTTACATCGATTTTATAAGGTGCAACAAACTAACAATGGAAAGATTTCTTTCCAATTCTAATATCACAGCTTCCTAAATGTGCAAAACCCCCCCCCCAAAAAAAACAAACAAACGATGATATTGTATAGAAAACCAGCTAATCCCAATCATTATACAGTATATAATGAAGAAACAGCAAATTAATAAAACAAAAAAAAGAGAAAACATTTTTACTTTTATACATTTTATTTCTTTTTCTTAAGTTTTGCCAGTAAAAGTTTCCCTAAATTATACTCAGCACATTGACCTCACATTCCCCGGAAGGCAGCGACCAATGTGAGCGTACCCCTTGTGGTTAACTGGCCGATTTTTAAACATTTTTTCTAAAATTGCACACGGCACATTGACCCCACATTCCCCGGAAGATGGCAGCCGATGTGAGCGCCCCCCTCTGGATGAGGCTTCTGGTTTACTGGCTGATTATTATATCGCTTCTTTAGTGCCCAACATTTTCTAAAATTGTACTCAGCAGATTGTGACCCCACATTCCCTGGAAGTGGGCAGCCAATGGGAGCGCCCCCCTCTGGCTGAGGCTTCTGGCTTACTGGACCTTGCTTTGTGCTCTGGTCCAAATCATTTGGTGGAGGGGGGATTATGGTGTGGGGGGGAGGGGGGATTATGGTGGGGGGTTGTTTTTCAGGGGTTGGGATTTGCCCCTTAGTTCCAGTGAAGGGAACTCTTAAAGTGGAGTTCCACCCACTTTTACAACTCTTCAGCATCCCTCACTAAACTGTGCCCTGTAAACGAATTGGATATTTTAAAAAAAATTTTCTCAGCACCTCCTGTATATCTGCTGTATTCATTTTTCACTTCCCCCTCCCTGGCCGTGGCCCATCGCATCATTTCCTGTTTGCAATGCCTTCTGGGAAGGGGCAGCAACTTCCTCCGACACTGCCGTTGCTATGGAAACCTGACCTGAAACCTATTACACTGCTTGTGCTGCACTGAGCATGTGCAAGATCTGCAAGGATGAGATCCAGGAAGAAATACAGTCTGGCTTCAGATGCCCACACTTAAGATGGCCACGGCCTGCTGTAAGTTTATAAAATAACAAACTACTGCTATAAACTAACAAAACAGACCTTAGTTTACAGACTAACTTTACTAGAATACATTAAGCTTGTGTATTATAGGGGTATTTTTATTTAAAAACTATAATTTCGGCCGGAACACCACTTTAAAGGGGTTGTAAAGTTATTTATTTTTTTTTTTAAAAATAACAAACATGTTATACTTACCTTCACTGTGCAGCTCGTTCTGCACAGAGTGGCCCCGAACCTGGTCTTCTGGGGTCCCTCGGCGGCTGTTTCAGCTCCTCCCCGCAAGCATTTACCACCTTCATGCGAGCTCCCTCGCACGGTGGTGAGTGCTTGCGGGCGCGCTCCCGTGATACAGCCGGCGGCTATAGCCGTTCCTTCCTGTTCCTACATGACTGCACACCCGTGTACAAAGCAAGGTCCATAAAGACATGGATGAGCGAGTTTGGGGTGGAGCTTGACTAGCTTGCACAGAGTCCTGACCTCAACCTGACAGTAAATTTCCCATGTTCCGTTAGTAAAAAATGTGTTCCGTCAGTAAATTCCCCATGTTCTGTTAGTAAAACATGTGCTCCGCCAGTAAATTTCCCATGTTCTGTCAGTAAAAAAAAAGTGTTCTGCCAGTAAATTTCCCATGTTCTGCCAGTAAAAAAAAAAAAAAAAGTGTTCTGTCAGTAAATTTCCCATGTTCTGTCAGGAAAAAATGTGTTCCACCAGTAAATTCACAATGTTTTGTCAGTAAAAAAATGTGTTCCGTCAGTAAATTTGCCATGTTCTGCCAATAAAAAAAAAAAGTGTTCCGTCAGTAAATTCCCCATGTTCTGTCAGCAAAAACATGTGTTCTGTCAGTAAGTTTCCCATGTTCTGCCAGTAAAAAAAGTGTTCTGCCAGCAAATTTCCCATGATCTGTCAGTAAATTTCCCATGATCTGTCAGTAAATTTCCCATGTTCTGGCAGCAAAAAAAATGTGTTCCACCAGCAAATTCACAATGTTTTGTCAGTAAAAAATGTGTTCCGTCAGTAAATTTACCATGTTTTGTCAATAAAAAATGCCGTAGGATGTTGGCTACCCTGCTGGCAGCACACCGATGGTGTACAGTGATTATTTTTTTAGATGCCATGATTCATTTCATATTCATTTATTACTAATCGCACAAAGTTGAAAGTTCTTCCTCCTGTCCTATAAGAACTATGCCATTGCTAATGATCATCAATGGGTGTGGCAGTGTACACTGACTGTGGGGCCGATGTATAAAGCAGCTGTGTGTGGACCTTACTTGTACGGACCCCTCTACATTCACCTCTTCACCAGTCTGGATGATGTCATCAGTTCTTCCATCAGAAAGAAATATTTCTCCATTAATCATGTCATGTACTGTCAGGACCTCGCTCACTCTGGTCTGCAGAAGCTTTCTGTAACAGCGGTACAGTCATAAAGTATCCAGGGTCCAGTCTACAGGGCCCCGGTGCTGCAAGGAGCATAGGGGGCCCACAGCCTGCACTCAGTCACAGCTAGGAATGAGCTGCAGTATGATCACACACATTCCCCGGGTGCAGGACGGGGCACCCTGCTCTGATATTTAGAAAAGATAACTAGTAGCCAATTTAGAGAAAATGTATTTTTAATGTAACTGGTTTCTATTATTCTATATCTGCTAAATATATATATATATACTGTATGTGATAATCATAATGTATTAATCAGAAATATATCATAATAAAACATGTGTTCATTATACGTTATTTTATATATATAAAATATATATAATATAATAAGCAGAAATAGTCCTTCTTTTTAATAATGATAAAACATAATATTAATCATAAATGTATTCTATGTTTATTGTAACTGGTTTCTATTATACTATATATGTTAAAAAAAGTCTTACCATATATTTAATATATATATAAATATGTGATCATATATATATATATATATATATATATATATATATATATATATATATATATATATATATATATATATATATATATATATATATATATATACATATACATATATATATATATATATATATATATATATACCGGGTACATTTGATGCATATATATATATATATATATATATATATATATATATATATATATATATATATATATATATATATATATAATTTTTAAATATTCTAATTTGATATATATTTATGAATAATATATATTTTATAATAAGTTTATAATTAATATTATATTTTACATAGTTACATAGTAGGCAAGGTTGAAAAAAGACACAAGTCCATCAAGTCCAACCTATGTGTGTGATTATATGTCAGTATTTAAAATAGGAAGAACCGCGCTAACACAAAAACATATAAGCAGCAGCATATAGTGCGATCACACCAAAATCTAGAGTCCTGTAAAAAGCTGCGCTAAAATTATTAAAAGTTCATATAAATGACATCAAGGGGATTTCTCCAAGTCCTTATTTCAAAGTGAAAACACCACCACCGTGCACTTCTAAGCAGTAGTGACAATCCACCCTAGTAGTAGAGCCTGCTTACCAGATGGCAAGCATAAAAGGGCAAGTGGCTTTAGCCTAGCCAAGGCCTTTTAGCTTGCTGACGCTCCCGGTGTTCCTATGGGGGGTAAATCTCCAGGCTCCCTTAGGTTATCCTCATGTCGCCATTCAACACGAAAAACCCGGATGACTGGAGGGATGTCTGTGTTCCAGATCTTCTGATGGGGCCTCTCTGCTTCTAGAGGTTTACCTGTCTGATCAGACAGGTAAACCTCTAGAAGCAGAGAGGCCCCATCAGAAGATCTGGAACACAGACATCCCTCCAGTCATCCGGGTTTTTCGTGTTGAATGGCGACATGAGGATAACCTAAGGGAGCCTGGAGATTTACCCCCCATAGGAACACCGGGAGCGTCAGCAAGCTAAAAGGCCTTGGCTAGGCTAAAGCCACTTGCCCTTTTATGCTTGCCATCTGGTAAGCAGGCTCTACTACTAGGGTGGATTGTCACTACTGCTTAGAAATGCACAGTGGTGGTGGTGTTTTCACTTTGAAATAAGGACTTGGAGAAATCCCCTTGATGTCATTTATATGAACTTTTAATAATTTTAGCGCAGCTTTTTACAGGACTATATGTCAGTATTACATTATATATCCCTGTATGTTGTGGTCATTCAGGTGATTATCTAATAGTTTCTTGAAGCTTTCAATGCTCCCCGCTGAGACCACCGCCTGTGGAAGGGAATTCCACATCCTTGCCGCTCTTACAGTAAAGAACCCTCTACGTACTTTAAGGTCAAACCTCTTTACTGAGTGGCCACGAGTCTTGTTAAACTCTCTTCCACAAAAAAGTTTTCTCCCTATTGTGGGGTCACCAGTCCGGTATTTATATATTGTGGGGTCACCAGTCCGGTATTTATATATTGTGGGGTCACCAGTCTGGTATTTGTATATTGTGGGGTCACCAGTCCGGTATTTGTATATTGTGGGGTCACCAGTCCGGTATTTATATATTGTGGGGTCACCAGTCCGGTATTTGTATATTGTGGGGTCACCAGTCCGGTATTTGTACATTGAAATCATATCCCCTCTCAAGCGTCTCTTCTCCAGAGAGAATAAGTTCAGAGCTCACAACCTTTCCTCATAACTAAGATCCTCCAGACCCTTTATTATCTTTGTTGCCCTTCTTTGTAGTCGCTCCATTTCCAGTACATCCTTCCTGAGGACTGGTGCCCAGAACTGGACAGCATACTCCAGGTGCGGCCGGACCAGAGTCTTGTAGAGCGGGAGAATTATCGTTTTATCTCTGGAGTTGATCCCCTTTTTAATGCCAATATTCTGTTTGCTTTATTAGCAGCAGCTTGGCATTGCATGCCATTGCTGAGCCTATCATCTACTAGGACCCCCAGGTCCTTTTCCATCCTAGATTCCCCCAGAGGTTCTCCCCCCAGTCTATAGATTGCATTCAGATTTTTGCCACCCAAATGCATTATTTTACATTTTTCTACATTGAACCTCATTTGCCATGTAGTACATGCATATATATCAGCGGCAGCCCTCCATAAGGGGTGCAAGGGTGCCGCCCCCCTAATCTCCACGCACTGCCCCCCTAATCTTCATGTGTCACCCCCTAATCTCCATGCAGTGTGCCGGATTCATAGATTTCTTCAAGGTTTCTTTTTTTTTAAGCACACGATTAGAGCCTGAGGCTCTAATTGGCTTCAAAAAGGTTAGGCTTGGGGCACAGAGCACTGGATCCCT
>NC_133325.1:810821094-810831094 GCF_042186555.1 Aquarana catesbeiana | reverse complement strand
GTCCGGTTTCTGTGATGTAAAAAAAATGAGACAAAGATAAATCATTTCAGAACTTTTTCCACCTTTAATGTGACCCATAAACTGTACAACTCAGGAGAACATCAAAATGGAATCTTTTAGGTGGAGGGAAGTAAAAATAAAAATAAATAAATAATCTGATTACATAAGTGTGCGCACCCCTTACACTAATACTTTGATCTTATTCCAGCACTCAGTGTTTTTGGGGATGAGTCTATCACCATGGCACATCCTGACTTGCCAATATTTGCCCCGCTCTTCTTTGCAAAAACAATCCAAATCTGTCAGATTGTGAGGGCATCTCCTGGGCACAGCCCTCTTCACATCACCCCACAGATTTTCAATGGGATTCAGGTCTGGGCTCTGGCTGGGAATCTTCTTCTGGTGAAGCCATTCCTTTGTTGATTTGGATGGACGCTTTGGGTCGTTGTCACTATGAAAGATGAAGTTCCTCTTCATGTTCAGCTTTCTAGCAGAAGCCTGAAGGTTTTGTGCAAATATGGACTGGTATTTGGAACTGTTAATAATTCCCTCTACCTTGACTAAGGCCCCTTGTTCCAGCTGAAGAAAAACACCCCCAAAGCACGATGCTGCCACCACCGTGCTTCACGGTGGGTATGGTGTTCTTTTGGTGATGTGCGGTGTTGTTTTTTTTTTGCACCAAACATATCTTTTGGAATTATGGCCAAAAAGTTCAACGTTGGTTTCATCAGACCAGAACACATTTTCCCCACATGCTTTTGGGAGACTTCAGATGTGTTTTTGCTAAATGTAGCCGGGCTTGGATGTTTTTCTTGGTAAGAAAAGTCTTCCGTCTTGTCATTCTACCCCATAGCCCAGACATATGAAGAATACGGGAGATTGTTGTCACCACACAGCCAATACTTGGCAGATATTCCTGCAGGTCCTCTAATGTTGCTGGCGGCCTCCCTGACCAGTTTTCTTCTCGTTTTTTTCATCAGTTTTGGAGGGATGTCCAGTTTTATGTCATGTCTCTGTTGTGCCAGATTTTCTCCAATTGATGACAACGTTCTTCACTGTGTTCCATGGAATATCTAATGCCTTGGAAATTCTTTTGGACCCTTCTCCTGACTGATACCTTCTAACAATGAGATCCCTCTGATGCTTTAGAGGAACGTGGATTTTACTGTAGGATTCGACTAAGAAAAGGTCAGGAAAGACCTACTAGAACAGCTGAACTTTATTTGTGGTCAATCAGAGGCACTTTAAAAGATGGCCGGTGTGTACTGACTCCTATTTATCATGAGCTGGAATGTGATTGCTTCATTCTGAACACATCTACATCCCCAGTTATAAGAGGGTGTGCAGACTTATGTCACCTCATTACATAGTTACATAGTAGGTGAGGTTGAAAAAAAGACACAAGTCCATCAAGTCCAACCTATGTGTGTGATTATATGTCAGTATTACATTGTATATCCCTGTATGTTGTGGTCATTCAGGTGATTATCTAATAGTTTCTTGAAGCTATCAATGCTCCCTGCTGAGACCACCGCCTGTGGAAGGGAATTCCACATCCTTGCCGCTCTTACAGTAAAGAACCCTCTACGTAGTTTAAGGTTAAACCTCTTTTCTTCTAATTGTAAATTATTTTAGTTTTTTATTTTCATCCCCCCCTAAAAGATCTCAGTTTGTTTCTCAATTGAGTTGTACAATTTATGGGTCACATTAAAAAAGTTCTAAAATTATTTATCTTTGTCTCATTTTTTTACATCACAGAAACCTGACATTTTTCCACCCGGGGTGTGTAGACTTTTTATATCCACTGTAGATGAATATGGTTACAATCATCCATCCATCCATCCATTCATCCATCCCTCTGAATAAACAATGAAAGATAGAGGGATTTTAGATACAATAACTCATCCATCCATCCATCCATCCATCCCTTTCTCTCTATATATATTGAGATAGATGGATATAGTTACAATCATCCATCTATTAATCCATCCATCCATCTCTCTCTCTGTAAATATTGATACATAAGATGGATATAATACAACCCTGCATCCATCTATCTCCATATATATATATATATATGGATGGATACAGACACATATATATATATGGATGGATACACACACACACATATATATATATATATGGATGGATACAGACACACATATATATATATATATATGGATGGATACAGACACACATATATATATATATATGGATGGATACACACACACATATATATATATATATATATGGATGGATACACACACACATATATATATATATATGGATGGATACAGACACACATATATATATATATATGGATGGATACACACACATATATATATATATATGGATGGATACACACACATATATATATATATATGGATGGATACACACACATATATATATATATATATGGATGGATACACACACACATATATATATATATATGGATGGATACACACACACACACATATATATATATATATATATGGATACAGACACACATATATATATATATATATATATGGATACAGACACACATATATATATATATATATATATGGATACACACACACATATATATATATATAATGAGGTTCCTCATATTTTGTGTCTCCAACGCTGGCGATAAACAGACCTCAAGCCGGCCACACACTGATAAGTTTGCTCTCATTCCGCCTGCAGCCCAAGCGATTCCTCCATCCATGCTATACAGCGCGGTAGGATGACCCTCCACCTCCGGTTATTGTATTTTTAACAACCAGTCCAAGGGGCTGTGAAAACAGCAGAACAGCGGCTGTATCTGATTGGACGAAGCTTCCAGTCCCCCCAGGAGTCTTGTGCTCGGCTCCGCAGATTCTCCAATGGAAGGATGTTCGGCGGAGGGAGTGAGACTCTGCAGCTCTACAGTCATAAGGGTCAGTTCACACCACATGCAGTCCAGGGCGTTTTTTTTTTTTTTTGTGCATCAAAAACGCATGGAAATTGGGTTATATGGTTTTCAATGGGATAGTTCCCACCAGTGCTTGCAGTTCCAGAAAAAAAAAAGAAAGTAGAACATGTTGCATTTTCCCTGCAGTGGAATGTACCAGAACACGCCTAAAAGCACCAAAAATGCACTGGAATGCACATGATCTTTTTTACGATTAAGAAAAAAGAGGGGGGAAAAATTGCACTGGACTGCATCAAAAACGCACCAAAAAAAAAAGCATCAAAAACGTGCATGCAGAAAAGCATCTGGAACGCATCCGGGCTGCGTGCAGTACAGGAAAGTGCAGGAAAATTGCAGCAGGTTCTACTTTTTTTTTCTGGAACGCACTGGAACTGCTGCGCACCGGTGGGAACTATGCCATTGAAAAACCATATAACCCACTTTCCAATGTGTTTTTGATGCAGAAAAAAAAAATATATAAAAAACGCACCGGACTGCATGTGATGTGAACTGACCCTCAAAGTGAAAGTTTAGGGAAGCTAATTTACAGAAAATGTCACTTTTGGTTTCCAGGCTCCAGTTTTTCTTCTGCTTTGTGTTTAATAAAAAATTTTTATTCCCAAAAATCACATCATATATCTCATCCAACCTACAGGGGAGGGATAATTGTCACCAGAGGGGACATGGGGGGGGGGGAAGGTTGGGGGTCCTTACCTGAGATGAGGAGAAGGCCCAGGCTGGTCCAGAAGGAGAGCCCTCGTGCAGCACCTCTTCCCTCCATGGTCTTCAGAATGTGAGTGATGAGTGACTGTGATGAGGGAGGAAGGAGGAGGGAGAACTTCAGCTGTGACCTGCCCTGACACTTCTTCCAGCAGACGCACCACACTCAGAGCTTTCCAGAAGAACTTTACCTCTGATGGAAGGAAGGTCCTCACAGCAGAAGATAGGAAGAACATCGAGCCAGACACCTCCAGAGGTCCCCCAAATCATTTTTACGTATTTTGGGGGACCTTTTGAAGGGATCTGTATGGGAAGCTGGCAATGAAATGTCATTTTCTGGCAGTATTGTATTCTTTGTAAACAGCACATCCTACAGCTAGAATGCCCCCCCCCCCCCCCCCCCCCCCCAAAATAAATGCATACCAGACCCTTTAAGTCTGGTTTTGAACTTAAGTGGGGTAATTATGCAAAAACAAAAAAACAAAAGAAAAGCGTGGGGTTCACTACAGAGGGGGCAAAATAACGTCTCCCCTGTAGATTGTGTAAAGTTGCCCCCTTACAAAGAAATTATAATTTTTATCATAGGTGTATTTTATGTGATAGAAACAGAAAATAAACCAAAAATCCAGAAAAAACACACAATACAAATGTTATAAATGGAGTTGCAGTTCAGTGAGTAAAATAAGTATTTGACCCCCAAGCAAAACATGACTTAGTAGTTGGTGGAGAAACCCTTGTTGGTGATCACAGAGGTCAGACGTTTCTTGTAGGTGGTGACCAGGTTTGCTCACATCTCAGGAGGGATTTTGGTCCACTCTTCTCTACAGATCTTCTCTAAATCCTTAAGATCTCTTGGCTGTCTCTTGGCAACTCGAAGTTTCACCTCCTTCCATACATTTTCTATAGGATGAAGGTCTGGCTAGGCCACTTCATGACCTTAATGTGCTTCTTCTTGAGCCACTCCTTTGTTGCCTTGGTGATATGTTTTGGGTCATTGTCATACTATAAGACCCATCCACGACCCATCTGGAAGAAGGTTCTCATCCAGGAAGAAAATTGCTGACTATGACCCTAAGATCACCATCCCTACAGTCACACATGGAGGTGGAAACATGAAGCTTCGGGGCTGTTTCTCTGATAAAGGTACAGACCGACTTTGCCACATTGAGGGGCCAATGGACGGGGCCATGTATTGTAAAATCTTGGAGGAGAACCTTCTTCCCCCAGCCAGAACACTGAAGATGGGACATGGATGGGTCTTCCAGCATGACAATGACCCAGAACATACCGCCAAGGTAACAAAGGAGAGGCTCAAGCAAAAGCACATTAAAGGTCATGGAGTGGCCTAGCCAGTCTCCAGACCTTGATCCTATAAAAAAGATGACAGAGCATGAATGAGTATGGTTTAGTATGGCTGGGTATGGATGAGTATTGCTGGCTATTGCTGAGTATGGCTGAATATTGCTGGGTATTGCTGGGCATTGCTGAGTATTTCTGAGTATTGCTGAGTATTGCTGAGTATTTCTGAGTATTTCTGAGTATTGCTGAGTATTGCTGAGTATTTCTGAGTATTTCTGAGTATTGCTGAGTATTGTGGGGTATTGCTGCGTATTTCTGAGTATTTCTGAGTATTGCTGGGCATTGCTGAGTATTGTTGAGATGGATGGATGAGTATTGTTGAGATGGATGGATGAGTATTGTTGAGATGGATGGATGAGTATTGTTGAGATGGATGGATGAGTATTGTTGAGATGGATGGATGAGTATTGTGGGGTATTGCTGAGTATTGTTGAGATGGATGGATGAGTATTGTTGAGATGGATGGATGAGTATTGTTGAGATGGATGGATGAGTATTGTTGAGATGGATGGATGAGTATTGTTGAGATGGATGGATGAGTATTGTTGAGATGGATGGATGAGTTCAGGGATTGGCACAGATCAGCACTGTGGGCACTACAGATTCAGCCCACATCGCGGCTGCACCCGATCTCTCCACTCACACTGTATCGATCGGTACAGAGAGAGGAGAGAGGAATCGGACATGATGCCGGTTTGTTTACAAGTGATCGCTCTGTCATTTGACGGAGCGATCAGGTGGTAAAGGGTCGCTATCAGCAGCCATTTTCTGTGATCTGTGATGGTACGAACCACGGTCACGGATACTCCCATGTGTGCGCCCCAGGGGGTGTGCGGGGTCGTGATTCTGGAAGGACGTCGTAGTACGCCCTCCCAAATTTATTGAGCCACGCTATAGTTGTCATTCGCCTATAGCGCGGTTGTTAAGTGGTTAATGGACGGGCCACCCCTGATGAGACCCCAAATCTCTCCTCTGGCTTCTAATGCAGACATCGATCGTTCTCGCATCATCTCTGTATATCCACTGCAACCCTGAGGATGTCCAAAGACGTCTTCTTGGTGTGGCATTGCCACCTTTTTTTCAAGTCAAACCACTTACACTTAACACTTTAGCAGTGCACAGCAATTTTTTTTATAGTATAAACTTTACATATATTTTGCTATTAAATAACATTTCTAATCACATGATGTTAATAACAAGAATTCCCCTTTACATCAGAGTCCACAGAGTTCCCCTTTACGTCAGAGTCCACAGAGTTCCCCTTTACATTTGAATCCACAGAGTTCTCCTTTACATCAGAGTCCACAGAGTTCCCCTTTACATTTGAATCCACAGAGTTCCCCTTTACATCAGAGTCCACAGAGTTCCCCTTTACATCAGAGTCCACAGAGTTCCCCTTTACATTTGAATCCACAGAGTTCTCCTTTACATCAGAGTCCACAGAGTTCCCCTTTACATCAGAGTCCACAGAGTTCCCCTTTACATCAGAGTCCACAGAGTTCCCCTTTACATCAGAGTCCACAGAGTTCCCCTTTACATTTGAATCCACAGAGTTCCCCTTTACATCAGAGTCTACAGAGTTCCCCTTTACATTAAAGTCCACAGAGTTCCCCTTTACATTTGAATCCACAGAGTTCCCCTTTACATCAGAGTCAATAGAGTTCCCCTTTACATCAGAGTCAATAGAGTTCCCCTTTACATCAGAGTCCACAGAGTTCCCCTTTACATCAGAGTCTACAGAGTTCCCCTTTACATCAGAGTCTACAGAGTTCCCCTTTACATCTGAACTCGCAGAGTTCCCTTTCACTGTAAGGGGGGACTCTGCAGACTCTGATGTAAGGGAGAACTCTGGGGACTGTAAGGGATGCTCTGGGAACCCTGATTTAAGGGGGAACACTGAGAACTCTGATGTACGGAGAGGACTCTGATGTAAGGGGGACACTGTGGCCTCCGGATAAGGGGTGCTCTGAGAAGCCTGATTTACCTTAGTGTACTCACTTGGAGGCAGAAGAGAGAAGGGGGGGATTTCAGTCACATACAGGGATGGATGGTGAGCTCACTCACCCCTTGGCAGTCAGCACCTCTCATCCAGATGTATCTGAGGCTGCTGGACTTTCAATTTCCAGACCCAACTTTTCTTTTCTGAGACACAGCACTGGGGATTGGAGTGGCAGACACAGAGGGGGAGGGGCGGGAGGAAGAGGAGCAGATCGATCCCTCTCTCCTCTCCCGTCTGTGTGTGGGGGGAGGGGGGGATTCTTAGTGTTGGCTTTGGGCAGTGTGAAAGAGAGTGTAACAGACACTCTAAGCTTAGCTAACTGCAGCCGGCAACCCTGCTGGGAAGCCATAGTCCAGTCTGAATAGTGTGTCCGGGTATCAGGCGGTCTGAAACCCGGACACATGATTCCAAACCCAAACTGTCCGGGTGAATCCCGGACAGGGGGCAGCTCTATCCTGGTGGCAAGAGGTTAAAAAAAAAAAGAAAACAGATGCAGCCAGAACATCTAATGATTGGTAAGCTGCAATATATGAGATTTTTGGGGTTCAGTACGGCTTTAATGATAACGACTAGAAACTTTGTTAACAATTTACTGCGACTTTATCATTTATCAGAAGCGATCCAGTGTGATGACTGAGGTCTGATGAACCACAAACCATGTGGGGAGAATGGGGGGTGCTGAACACAACGTCACCCTCAATTACCCCAAAGTTCACCAGGTGGTAACAAGGCGGTTAGATTGAAATCTCCTTATTGTGCGAAGTGGTCATGATAGTCATCAAATTTGGCAAAACCAGTCAAACTGGAAGAGATGCAGAGGAGTCCTGGACCTTATGTAACCGGGGGGGGGGGGGGGGGGCTTCATAGAACTTCTGAAGAGTCATTAATGATCACATCATAAATGGTTCCAGGGGGCAGGAAGGCAATTCTGTGACCTTCATCTGGCTCCATGGAGTGTGGAAACTAGACCTGTGCAGAAAGGAAACATTTGTATCATTTCGGATAGATTTGTTATGTAACTAATTTTGTTTTGTTGATTCGTTTCGGAAATTTAATTTATTTTCATTTTGTTTTGTTTATTTATTTTCTATCGAATTCCAAAAACAATTCTAATTCAGATTGGTCAAAAAATGATTGACCAATTTGAATTCTGTGTGAAGAATAGCTGGTTGCTTTGGTTGCAAAGCACCCCCCAACCTAGGAAGAGGCCCTTGCCTCCATCAACATGGGGGCAACATACTTTGGGGTCGGGGGGATCAGAGCCCCTCCTGCCCCAAAGCACCCCCCCATTGTTGAGGGCATGTTGCCTCATACAATTCAGGAAGGGGGGGGTCGCTCACTCATCACCCCCCATTGTTCAGGGCATGTGGCCTTATATGGTTCAGGAAGGGGGGGTCGCTCACTCATCACCCCCCATTGTTGAGGGCATGTGGCCTCATACAATTCAGGAAGGGGGGGGGGTCGCTCACTCATCACCCCCCATTGTTCAGGGCATGTGGCCTTATATGGTTCAGGAAGGGGGGGTCGCTCACTCATCACCCCCCATTGTTGAGGGCATGTGGCCTTATATGGTTCAGGAAGGGGGGGGTCGCTCACTCATCACCCCCCATTGTTGAGGGCATGTGGCCTTATATGGTTCAGGAAGGGGGGGGGTCGCTCACTCATCACCCCCCATTGTTGAGGGCATGTGGCCTGATATGGTTCAAGAAAGGGGGGGTTGCTCACTCATCACCCCCCATTGTTGAGGGCATGTGGCCTTATATGGTTCAGGAAGGGGGGGTCGCTCACTCATCACCCCCCCCCTTTCTGGCCTGCCGGGCTGTATGCTCAGATAAGGGCCTGGTATGGATCTTGGGGGGGGACCCCCACATGTTTTTTTTTTTTTTACATTTTGACGTGGGATGTGTCAGCGGGGAAGCCCGCTTACAGCTGATGAGTGATCAGTTGTTAAGGACGCGGCGGCTGACTTCCCTAGTCTATTCTTCACACAGAATTTGAATCGGTTGATAATTTTCCAGCTGATCTAAATTCAATTCCCTTCCGAAAATTTGGGATTGGTCAGAAAATTAATAAACAAAACTAAAGTAAACTAACAAGTAACAAGGCGGTCAGATCGAAATCTCCTTACCGTGCAAAGTGGTCATGATAGTCATCAAATTTGGCAAAACCAGTCAAACTTGAAGAAATGCAGAGGAGTCCTGGACCTTATGTAACCGGGGGGGGGGGGGGGCTTCATAGAACTTCTGAAGAGTCATTAATGGTCACATCATAAATGGTTCCAGGGGGCAGGAAGGCATTTCTGTGACCTTCAGCTTCTTTACACAGAATTTGAATCGGTTGATCATTTTCCAGCCCATCTAAATTCAAATCCTTTCTGAAAATTTGGAATTAGTCAGAAAATTAATAAACAAAACTAAAGTAAACTAACAAGTAACAAGGCGGTCAGATCGAAATCTCCTGACTGTGCGAAGTGGTCATGATAGTCATCAAATTTGAAACCATGAAACTAATCATTGCATGGCTAAAAGACCTATTTGGGGAGATTGTTACCCTAACTGAGCTGAGGTGCAGATTCTTCATTCGCAGACAACAGGAGGGCGGGGGTCTTACTCACTTTGCGGTAGCCCTCTAGAAATGATGAAAACAGTTGGAAAAGTTCTGCAGGGGTGTACTGATGAAGGGACTCTGGACAATCTATTACGGGAGAAATTCATAGGAGGGATGAGGGCTGACCCCGTCTGGCAGGCCCTGCAAGAACGAGTGAGGTCCCAACCTTTCCTCTCTTTTAATGACATGGTGGTGGAAGTGGTGGCCCGAGAACAGGAGGACCCAGAAGACACAATTTCGGTGACAAAAAAAGTGAGCCAATGTACTTTAGAGAGGAGGCTATGGCTCCTTCCCTTTGTGGGCTCTGCAAACAGCCATACGGGAGCTGACACAGAACATGGACTTCACAAGATGTCTACAGTTAACCGGGAGTTGTCCCC